>NW_010098001.1:46813-51425 GCF_000699245.1 Pterocles gutturalis
ACATAAGGACATGGACCTGCTGGAATGAGTCCAGAGGAGGGCCACGAACATGATCAGAGGGCTGAAGAACCTCCCTTAAGAGGACAGGCTGAAAGACTTGGGGATGTTTAGCTTAGAGAAGAAGGCTCTGGGGAGACCTTGTAGCAGCCTTCCAGTACTTCAAGGGGGCCTACAGGAAAGATGATGAGGCACTCATTATTAGAGAGTGTAGTGATAGGACAAGGGGTAATGGCTTTAAGCTGAAAGAGGGTAGATTTAGATGAGATATTAGGAAGACATTTTTTACTGTGAGGGTGGTGAGGCACTGGCCCAAGTTGCCCAGGGAAGCTGTGGATGCCCCATCCCTGCAGGTGTTCAAGGCCAGGCTGGATGAGGATTTGAGCAACCTGGGCTAGTGGAGGGTGTCCCTGCCCACGGCAGGAGGGTTGGAACTGGTTGATCTTTAAGTTCCTTTCAAGCCAAACCATTCTGTGATTCTATGATTCTCAAGAAAAAGGAATTACTTGAGGCTGGGAGGACTGAAAAAAAGACCCAAAATACTAGGCAGTAAACTTTTATAAAACAAAGGAGAATAAACCTATGGGAAAGTCCTCACACTTTCTGTTATCATCAGTGTAGTTTTTGGAGTGAATCTTCAGACCAACTAAAACCGTAAGGGACACATAACAGTTAATTTCTGATGTTTTCACTGACCCCATAGCACATATAGACAGGTAAAGATATACAGTGGCTTCCTTAGGATCTGCTTTGATATTAGTAGAATTCCTGCTTCAGCAGTCTCCTCCTCATGGGCTACAAGGCCTTGTCAGCAAGCTGCACAGTATGCAAGTGAGGGTTTGATTATACAGCCCTTACAGATAGTGGTTATGTGTTTGAGAGCCTCTGGATGAGGATCAGGGGGATGGAAAACAAAGGATATGGTGCAGTGGGTGTCTACTACCAATACCTCAGCCAGGATGTAAGCACTGCTGAGTTATTCTACAGGTTATCAGAAATCCCTGGATCTGTAGCCCATGTCCTTATGGGAGATTTCAACGTCTCAAACTGGGAATTCCATACTGCTGTGACGAGCAAGTCTGGGAAATTCTTGAAGTTTGTGGAAGATAACTTCTTGTCACAAGTACTCAGTAAGCCAACTAGAAAAGATGCTGCTAGACTTGTTTTTTGGGAATAGAGAAGGACTCATGGGAGATGTGATGGTAGGTGGCTCTCTCGGCCACAGTGATCATGAAAGAGTCAAGTTCAAAATTTGCAGTGTAATGAGAAAAAAGGACAGCAGAGTTGCTACCCTGGACTTCGGGAGAGCAAACTTTATGCTATTCAGGGAGATATTTAGCAGGGTACCTTGGTAATCTGCTTTTGAGGGGTTAGGAGTCCATGAGAGCTTGGTCAGTCTTTAAGAAAATACCTTTTAAAAGCACAGGAGCTGGCAATTCCTATGTGTCATACATCAAGCAAGCAGGGCAGAAGACCAGCTTGGTTGAACAGGGAATTTGTCACAGAGCTCAAGAGGAAAAATAATTGTATTACCTCTGGAAGCATGTTCAGGCTTTGCAGGAAGATTAGAGCTCTGGTTCATTTACGAAGGGAGAAGACACAGAAGGCCAAAGCTCAACTGGAGCTGAAATTGGCCGGTGTTGTGTCAGAAAACAAGGAGGACTTTTTTAAGTACGTTAATAACAAGAGAAGGTCTAAAAAAAACATTGGACCAATAACTGTTGAAGATGGTCACCTGATTAACAGGGATGAAGAAAAAGTGGAGGCATCCTATGCTTTTTTTGCCTCAGTGTTTAATAATACTTGCTGATCTTGGGCTGCCTGTCCCCTAAGTCAGAGGACCACAAGTGTAGGGCTTTATTTTTACTAAACTGATCCTTGGCTGCTCAGACAATTTCTCTATATTCCTCCCAGGGTACCTGTCCTTGCTTCCACCCTCTGTAGGCTTCCTTTTTATGTTTGAGTTTGTCCAGGAGCTCCTTGTTCATCCATGCAGACCTCTTGGCATTTTTGCCTGACTTCCTCCTTGTTGTTATGCATTGCTTGGAGGAGGTGATCCTTGAATCTTAACCAGCTTTCTTGGGCCCCTCTTCACTCCACAGCTTTATCCCATGGGACTCTACCAAGCAGATCCCTGAAGAGGACAAAGGCTGTTCTCCTGAAGTTCAGGGCAGTGAGTTTGCTGTGTGACCTCCTTGGTGCCCTAAGGATGTTGAACCTCACCCACCATTTCACGGTCACTGCAGCCAAGCCTGCCCTTGAGTTTCACATTCCCCACCAGCCCTTCCTTGCTGTTAAGAACAAGGTCCAGCACAGCACTTCTCCTCACTGGCTCCCCTGTCACTTGGAGAAGGAAGCTATCATCAGCGCATTCCAGGAACCTCCTGGCTTGCTTATGCCCTGCTGTGTTGTCTCTCCAACAGATATCACGGTGGTTGAAGTCCCCCATTAAGACCAGGGTTTGTGAATTGAGGCTGTTCCTATCTGTCTATAGAGGGCCTCATCTGCTCGGTCTTCCTGGTCAGGTGGCCTGTAACAGACCCCCACTGCAATGTCACCTGTCCCTGCCCTCCCTTTAATCCTGACCCATAAGCTCTTGATCAGCTCATCATCCATCTTCAGGTGGAGCTCCATGCACTCCAGCTGGTCACTGACATAGAGACCCCCCCCTCCTCGCCTCCCCTGCCTGTCCTTCCTAAAGAGCCCGTATCCTTCCATTCCAAAACTCCAGTCATAGGAGCCATCCCAGCACATCTCCATGATGCCAATAAGATCATAGCCTTTGAGGCACGCGCACGTCTCTAATTCCTCATTTGTTCCCTGTGCTACAGGCGTTTGCATACACGTCAGATGCTTCAGATGCTGCAATATTGATCGACACATTATCTACAACACATTGCCAGCCTCATATTACAGTCTAAGAAAAAATATAGCACAATTAAGGAAGTTTACAAAAACCTATTTTTCAGTGTTATGCAGGAGGTCCAAACAAATGACAGACTGTGATTCTGCTGTTCTGTTTTGCCTTACACTTAGACTAGCAAAGACCTTTTTAGCCTGGTTTCCTAAGGAAACATCACACGTATGACTCATACTGTCCACCTGCCTCTTCCCACTCTTCCTTTCATCTCCACCCCTTTAAATGAATCTGTTCACCACCAGATACAGTTAAAATAAACTGAGGAATAATGTCCTCTGAAACACCAAGTTCACGTGAGCTTCATGAAAGTCAACAGCTACGTAAAGGAAAAAGACACAATCTCCTGTGCTTGCTCAGCAAAGGGCTACAGCATGAACTTCAGCGATTCATGCTGCTTGGCTCAAAGGCTACACAATCACTCTGAGACAGGTATGTGCATAGTGGCTTTTTTACTACAAGAAAGGTCTAGGACAGCAGAGGGAGAAGGGAATTGTTTTATGAAAAATTTGTATGAAGCCTAGTTCCATTGCTTACAGAGCAACTTATCAGCAAAATATTTAGGGTACGCCTCACTTGTGAATCTTAATGACAATGACACTTCTAGGTCCTACCACAATATCAAATAATGAAAAATATCACAATGCCTCCTCCATGTATTAAAGATAAGAGCACTTGCACAGTGAAATAAATGGAGTAAACGACTTCCAGGTTGTCTGAGCTCAACAATGGTAGTTAAAGGCCGACAGTTCATCACATTTGTCAAGAAATCAGGGAAGAGTCTTTCCTCCTTCATTTTAACATTCAGATGAATAGCCTTCATATCTGTCAGAATACATAATATGCTAGCTACACAGTAGTAACCAGCCTCTCTGGGTTGCCTTCTGCTATGGATAATCCTAATGGTTCATATAAATTATTCACCCGACTTGCATCAAAAGCAACGTAAAGTAAAATACTAAGATATCTCTCTAAAATATGGGCAGATCTTAGTGTACCTGCAGTGGAAACAGAAAACCTTACCGTAATCACACATAGGCATTCGCAAATTAAATTTAACTCTATAAGTAACATATTATAACAATATGGAAAATGGAGAAGTATGGGCTTCAGAACAGCCAGGTAGCCTGAGCACATACTAAGAGTGCCCAGATAGCATTATAAAATCCACTCACAAGAATTCGTGCCTGTCACTACCACCTTATTAGCCACAATAGCCAAGACTACTGTGAAACATCTCTCTTCTGTAGTCACAGCAAAATTAACAAACCAACAAATTCCAAAGGAACATAAAACATCATTAAAGATGTTGACCAAGAGTGTTGTCATTTCTGTTACACCTTCCCCGTTCTTTTTGTGGAGATATGAAGAAGCCATGATTAAGGAATACCAACAATGGGAAATACATTAATACTGTCCCAGAAAATAGTCTCCTAGTCTCCCCATTGTTCTGGTAAGTCAGTAGAAGACAACAATTCAAAGAAAAGGGGAAGAGAAACCTACTCAGTGTTACAGGCTAAAAAGGCAGACAGGGTCTTTGCACATTTTTTGGCAGCAAGAGATTTGATGTGATCCACCTCTCGAAAAATATCTCAAAGAGGTACAAGTAGAACCCACTGCATGTTCTCACTCTCTTTTCTGTGAATATTTGCTTTTTTAAATGTGCTATTGTAAGAGTCAGTTAGAAAATCAGCTTGT
>NW_010098002.1:0-259 GCF_000699245.1 Pterocles gutturalis
TACAAAATCTTTTCCAGATAAACTACTCAACCTTGACATCCAGGTACAGTCAGTGCCACTGTATTAAAAAAATCGCTCTGTTGATAAATACTCTTTTTGAACATGATTGTCAGCTTCCAATATCCAGGCCAGCTCTGATATCGTGCAGCTGTGCAAACTTGGATCTGCCTGCTGCGAAATGAGCTGTGCGGAAAGAGCTGCAAGATACCACATCAGGGGCCTCCTGCCTTCACTTAGAGACAGCATTTAAGCTCAGCCT
>NW_010098003.1:0-20138 GCF_000699245.1 Pterocles gutturalis
CCCTGGGGGGTGCTGGGGAATTTGCCCCTCTCCCAGCTGCTTTCTGCCTTGGCTGTGTGGGGCCAGCCGGCTGGGACGCCTCTGCCAGGGCTGGTATTTGGAGGGTCCCAGGGCAGGGCAGGCCTCGGGGGGGCCTTGGGTAGGGCCGGCTGAGGGGATGGGGCAGGGGGCGCGGGGGGCTTGTTCGGCTCCTGCTGCAAGAATTGGTGTCAGCGATTCTCCCGGGACTGCGAGGAGCGAGGGTGAGGCTTTTCGAGGTGCGTGCTTTCAGTACCAGCTCTTCTCACGTGTTGCCCTGGATAGAGGCAGAATGTGGACGCTGTGGTTTGATTTCCTCCTCTCTGGTCGTAGTTTCTTTGTCAGCATTAATTAGCTCAAGAAACTCTTATCAGACCCTCTGACGAAGAGAGCGGTAAGTCAGAAATTAAGCAGGTCGTTGATGGATTAATTTATCTGCTTTTCAGCATTATTCTGGGCCAACTAACGTTGTTGCTACTCTCTGCAGCCTGGGTCTCCTGAGGCCAGTTCGAGTAGGTGACAAGCGGCAGAATAGGCTTGTGCCCTGAACACGCGTGGTTCTGTGCTTTCTGTCTTCCTCTGGAGCCTTCTGCCCCTGAGTGGCCAAGCTTTACTTTTGGAAGTGGTTGTACCAAAGTCTTTTGGGGGATTACTTTTTTTGGGGATTACTCTTTTTTGGAATCACTTTTTTTTGTCTGGTTTTGTCACCCCATCAAATTTGAAGCACGGTACTGCAAACATTGTGCTGACATCGTGGAAGGGCAGTGTCCTGCTCCGCGGGGGTTGGCAGCGTGCAGCAGGGAGGGGAAATGCTATCAAACACAAACTGTATCAGCCAGACAAAGTCGAGGTTTGTAAAGCTGAGCCAAGTGTGTCGGTGCCCTGCAGAATGACCTCTGCTGCCTTGGGCTCTCTGGAAGGTTCCTGATAAAAGTTGGGCATCTGAATGAGACTCAAATCCATTTTTTTCTCTTAAAACCACTGCAGAGTCTCTGCTTTCTGGTTACATGCAGCTGGAGAGGTGTACGAGCAAGACCTTCGCTTGTCTGGGGATGGCTGGTTCCCTGCCTAACCTGGTGGATTCAAATCCAGGTCTCCCAGATCCCTGTGGGGGTCCTTGCTTTTGGGACCTTTGCTCTTCGGAAATGTCTGGGGGCTGCTGGCTTGTGGCGTGAAGCGACTCCTGGTCTCCGGGGGCAGCCCTTGCCGGAGCGGCGAGCTCGAACGGCTTTCAGGAGATGGGCGTTGTGCCCAGGTCTTCTCATTCCGCTTGTGCTCTGAGCAGTAAATAATTGTCTGACGAGGGAGGGCTGGTAAGTTCTGTTGCTGTTATGTATGGATCCTGCCCCTCGACTCGCTTTCGGCAAAGTGCTCTAGATTAAACCCTTGGGTGCAGAGCTGCGTAGAAGCTCTTGGCCTCGCTGCAGTCATCCTATCAGGGTGAAAATACAAAAGTAGTACAGAAAATAGCCTAAAGCAAGGCTTCAGAAGCTGGTGGATTTTGCTAGATGGAAAATTTAGGCTGTCGGGCTTTTCTGGGTTTGGCTGCAGATGGCATGAGAGGAGCCGGCATGAAGCTGGTGTTGGGGAACTGGCCCAAGCAAGGATGGGTTCACCTCCTGCCTCCCTGCCAGCACTCCTCTTTTGGCCTGCCCTTTATTTATTTCCCCTAACACCTTTCTCTCTTTTTGGAGAAAGAAGTAGTGAGAAAGAAATGAAACTTTGAAAACTATTTACTGTAATATAGGCAGAATAAATTTTATATCAAAACAAGGGGTCAGAATAGTAACACCTGTGCGGTCACATAACGTGCCTCAAGCACGTTGCCGCAGGTCTTTGTCCACAAATTTTTCCCTAATCTTAGAAGATGAAATGTGTTTCATGGTAAAGTCATGTTCAAAGTAACTGCATTGTGGGCTGCTGAGGGAAAAGGGTGTCACTTG
The DNA here is from genome assembly GCF_000699245.1 of Pterocles gutturalis. Lineage (NCBI taxonomy): Eukaryota > Metazoa > Chordata > Aves > Pterocliformes > Pteroclidae > Pterocles > Pterocles gutturalis. The sequence continues at coordinate 1,962 of NW_010098003.1, forward strand.
CATAGGTGTCTTGGTTTAGAAGGAAAACGCCGTCTCTTCACATGACACAGGGTGTTTGTGTCCGTGAAATCCTGGTGAAGAACAGCTCCGACTGTCTCCAGCAGGCTCTCGTGACTCATGCACGCCGGGCTGTAAACTTTGGAGTTATTCATTGACCACGGATGAGCACAGCGGAAAAAGGAAGCTCACTTCCCACCATGGTTTCCTTAGCGGTTCTGGTTTTTTTCCTCCCTCTGCAAATAATAGATTCTATATGAAGAAATTGCTGCAGTGGAGTGCCAGGGGTTGATTTTTATCGGTTCCCAGTTAAACTGAAAGCGTTCCGGTGAACAGAGAGCTTATTTCTATGTGTCTTGCACAAATTCCCGTGAGGTTGGATGATCCCTGTCCGTGTCCCTGTTTATCTGTAGTTGCTTCAAAACTATTTCCTTACGCCAGGATCTCCCAACTGGAGCTTGACGTGAGGATGTTGAGGCTGCACGGTGAAATTTTCCCCCTAAAGGAGTTGTAGCCACCGGACCTCCGAGCTGAGCAACGTCATCACGTGTTAGAGAGGAGGTTTTTCCCCGGTATCTGAGCCCTGTTATCCTGAGACCCTGCAGTGAAGCACTTGCCGAAATCCTGCCCAAATGAAGCAGTGAGCTGGGGAGGCGTGAAAACAGCGACTACCGCACGAGGATATCGAGGAGCACAAAACAAAACTATTGTCAGGTTGGATCCTGGAGTCCGAGTTCATCCCCGTGAAAGGTTTGAGGTTGCTGCCGCAGGTGTCCGTGGGGGAAAGCTCCTTTTCCTTTCGCCGGGAGCAGGGCTGGAGTCTGCGCAGCTGAACCGGGGGAAGGTCAGCACATTTCAGGAACTGCTGCTTCAGTGTAAAACTTGGTCATAGGCGCTTGTCTGTGCAGAAAGAAATATTCTTAATGCTGCTTCGCGGTTGCAAAATACGTCTTTGTGTAGGGAGATGGTGGTTGTTGTCCCAGGAACTTCAGTGGGATTACTCATGAAAGCAAAGATGGTTGAGGAGAGGAATATTCGGTACTTTCTGTCGGAGCTTCTTTACGTGATAACGTTCTCTGTCTTCAAAGCATTGAATGGTGTCTGAGATTGATTAGGAAAAGAGAACAGCCGGGTAAGGTGAGCGGGGAGCTGATTGCCGGAATGCTGCTTTCTCTGTTTATTTATTTATTCATTTATTTGCCTCAAAGCCACTCAGCCTCACCAGAGTTGTCCCCTTGGGAGGGGAGGGCACAGGAGAGCTGCCGTTTGGCCATGATGCCCCCGTCAAGCCAGGAAAGTGTCCCTCGGTCTTTCCTTCTCGTCCCTTTTCCCGTGGACAGACAGATGCCTCCCAGCGCTCTGCAGCTGTGAGACACTGGCACTGAAGTACAGGAACTAAATAATGCTCTGCTGAAGGAGGACCTGACTCGTTTTCTCATCTTTCAGTGAAAGATCCTTGTCTCTTGGTGCGTTAACCGCTGTTCATGCACCATTCGTTCTTCCCCCAAAATTGCGGGATCTCAGCTGGGCGCAGCTGCCGATGGGTGTAGCAAGGCTTTCATTGCGTTCTGAACTGTCTTCATACTTTGTTTTCTATACACACATTTAAAAAAGGCAAAGCAAAATGCTTCCATTTCTAAATCGTCCGTTCTAAACCTCCTGTCGGACGCGGGGTAACGTCTGTGTTGTGGGAACGCCCGGAGGCTTCGACTGCGACAGGGCTCCTTGTGCGGAGCCCTTAACCGGGGAGTCCCAGCCCGGAGCCGGTCACGACGTGTTCCTGCCCACACTCTGGTGCTTTCTTTAGAGGGAAACAAGCAAAATAACGCGTTCTCCTCCATGTAGACACAGATAAGCTTGTGTATAACGGCATCTCTCTGCGCAGGAGGAATCAGCTGCCTGTGCAGGTCCCGCTTCTTATCAGGGTGCTGTTGTTTCCGCCAAGGACTGCGCTCGAGTAGCTCAGTTAGAAAGGAAAGTAAATGCAGCCCCAAGGAAATAATTGCACCAGTGTAACCCCTGCAACCTCCAGATCCTGCACAGGGCAGGCAGGAGGACGGCACAGAGGTGCAGAGCAGGGGAACGAGCAGCTGTAAATCCTGAGGGCTTTGGATACGCCGGTGCCGGCAGCAGCGCGGGGTGGTTGTGTTTTTCAAGGGGCAGTTTTTTCAGTCTAGACTTCCTTCTTGATAACTCTTGTCGGAGCCTGCAGCGCTGGTTTAGCGGGTTTTTTTGGGGGGGGTTCTGTGTTTCCATCCCTTTGCAGGTAGGGGCACACAATGTTTTTGTCCTTAATGAAGAAGGGGTAGAATCAAAGCTCAGCACAGACCTCTCTGCGGCTTTCCTCTGCGCGATCAGTTCCGCCAAAATCGGCAACATTGAGCAAACCTTGCAGGATTTGATTCTTGCAGGATTACGGTCACGTTCAATGGTGGTAACAGGAAGAATGAATCTGCCTTTTAAGAAGGGTTGTGCAGAATTGTTAAAATAATGAGGGATGTTGGGTTTTGTGTGCCAGCTGATTTTTATTTTTTTTTTTAACAGCAGTTTACTTCCCAGCTAACGGCGATGATCTGTTTCTTTCAGCAGTTGGGAAGGTCCCCAGAGAGCCAGGAGCCAACAAATCATCTCAACACCTAAATGAGGCATTAAGTCTGGTGAGCTTGTACAAATTTCTCTTCTGATGTTTGCGCTTTGCTGGGTCCCAAGCAAGGCTGGCTGGCTGTCTGGCTGTCTCGGCGTGTTGTCTGGCCGCAGTGGGAAGGTGCCCGGGTTCTGGCAGCAGCTCTGTTCGTCCCCAGCCTTCGCCAGGTACTGCTGGGAGCACATTTATTTGCTGCTGGATAATACAAACCTTAAACAGGGCTGACAGTGGGGTTGTGCTGAATGAGTTACTACCAGGTGGAACTTTATACGTCCAAGGAGAATTTGTGATCCTTTCTGTGAGGTTCCAGAAACTTTGGGCAATTGGAGACGAGCTGTTTGTAGTGGGAACCCTGGGCTCGCAGTCTGTTGTTGCACCAGAGATTCTCCCGATTCCAGGAGATTCTTTGGGTGCTGGTTAGTGACATGAGCTGACCTGATTGTTTTTCTCCAATAGATCTGCTGCTATCTGTCTGAAACTTCACCAAGCAACACTCCTGGTAGAAATGGCAGGTAAGAGCACTTCAAAACACGGCAATGTAGGGAGAACAGTGTCAGAGAATGATTCCAGTGTGCTGGGATGGCTGTAACGCAGCGGGTATGCGACGTGTCGCCCCTCCGGAGATCTCGGTGACCCCTAAAGCTCTTCACCTGCTTCTCTTCTTGCCTTGGACACGTTCACTTTGATGCTGTAGATTTGTCAGCTGAGATTACTGTCGTAGCGATAAAGGCTCAGGTGTGACTTGTCTGAAGGTTTTATGAGGATGGAATTTATTCACAAAAAAAGTACCTGAGAGTAATTCCTTCCTTACAGAGGCTAAACAGCTTTCCGCAGCATTCCTACCTGTACTATTGATACTAATACATCTTCATTTTACTTACAGTGAAATTAGTCACAAAATTCCTCCCAACTTTTTTAAGATAAGAGAAAGTCCGGGACTTGGCAGACAGCTGCTGTTCATCGGTGGTTTTGGAAAGCCTGGGTTGTGCTTGCCGATGGGATGTGTTGATCCTGGCCTCGATGGGAGTGCTGTAGCACACCGAGCTGTGCAGTCAGACATGAAAGGGGATATTTTCATTTGATTTCTTTTGTCTATTCTTGGAAGTAACCCAGAACAGTTGAAAACCAGAAGGTCTGTGGGTGGGAAAAAGTGATCAGCTGGCTGGTGGCAGCTGGGCAGCCACAGAGAAGAGGTGTCACCCGGTCTTTGTGTACCTAGCAAACAATTGGGGAAAGTGCTTGGAGCATTTCAGGAGCTTGAAAAATAACAAACTCCAGTGGCTGGTGCCCGGCAGGCCAGTTGGTTTTGGCCCCACCATTTGGGGACTGGCAGCAGCTCTGCTGCCCATGACAGATTTGTTCTGCAGAAGAGAGCAGAATCAGCGGAACTCGCTGCAGCTTCAGCTGGTAAAGAGAGACAGAACAAAATTTTCCCTGTCCCTCAAAAAAAAAAAAAAATGTTAGAGAATCTGTTTTAACTGTGGTTGTTGATCTTGGTCTGACTGACTTTCCTAGAGACCATCTCTTCAGCTCTACAAGCTGTGCCCCCTTCCTTTCCGCTGATCCGGCATTATGGTGTCCTTCTGTAGGCTGCTGAGCCAGACTGGCCAGGAGAGAGCCCGTCGGGTGTTGATGGCAAAGAGAAAATGAGTGCTCAGAAGTCCAAATTCCCGTGGACTTTGAAAGCATCCATGGGACATCAGCGCTCCATGGCACAGGGCAGCGGTAGGCGTTAACCAGTCACTAATACCCGCTCTGGAGGGCAGCTGAGTGAGTGTGAAATGCACATAGGGACAGGTGGGGAGAGGCAGAAGAATTAATGTTTGTTTTTATAAGGAAAAGTCCAGTGCAAAGTCAGGTTGGGCCGGTGACTTCAGACATTATTCCGTATTTAATTCTGACGTCCTGGCAGTGGGTGTTACCCTCACCGTGTTTTCTGTGTGATGATACGCCTTTCCTTTGCGTGCAGTGAAGCCTTTTCTCTCCTAAAGCCTGGCTTACAGCGTCAGGCTCTTCCCTGCCAACCTTCTGATGAAGTTCAGAAGCTGCTCCTGCGAAATGTCTTCTTACGCAGAAAGAATGGCGAGAGAAGGGGAACTCTTGTGCTGACAGTTCTTGTTCAGACATTTCCTCTCGTCTTCTGTGCCATTTGGAGGTTTTCCCAGGACATTCTTCATCCCTTCCTCTGGTTGTTTTTAATTCTGTTTACTGAGGCTGAAGTAGATGAGAGACAATTAGTCACAATGCTCTGGAATCAAACTTTAATCAGCACTGGAAGGCAAGAGCAAACATTCCCAAACGTGTAGGAACGCACATCCCGGCACACACATACGCAGATAAATCTGTGCATCTGTCGAGAAGCTGACAGCAGCTTCAATGCAGAGGATTTAGGAATTTAATTACTTGATTTTAAAACATCATTTCTACCCAAGGTGAGCTTTTCTTCGCCATATTGCTTTTGTCAGCATCTGATGGATCGTCTCTGAACACAAAGCTTTTTTCCTTTTTTTACCCCCCCTTTTTTTTCCCTTTTTTTTTTTCTGGGGCTTAACCTTACGGGAAAAACTTGACTTTTAAAGAAAAAAGGGTACATTCATGAGTCTTGTCACAACAAAATCATCCCTGACATCTGACTTCCCTTCCCTGAACTGGATGACACCTGAGTACTAAATTCCAGTTTGAGAGATGCTTCCCGAAGGCACCCTTCCTTCCCGGCACAGGAACGTATCTACTACAGGTCCTAAGGCCTGATCCATGCGCCAGCAAGCCTACCTACTCAGAGCTTATGTCTGATGGTAAACCTGCTTGTCTGGATGATCACCAGCCTTTCCTCCTGCTTTGGTTTTTGTAACTGAAAACCTCCGTGCAGCCTGTTTTCCCCCAGGTGTTGCTGGCCTCTCCCTCCTTCCTGGGGAACCTCGTTCTGGAGCTTCTTTGAAGGTTTTTTTCTCTTGTAGCACATTTTGTGCAACTTTACACCAATGTGTAAAGGTATTGTGTGTTGCCTATTGGCTCGTTTCTGTTCCTCACTCTGAGCCTTGTGTGTGCTCGGTTAAATGTTGTGTCCACTGCTGAGGAAGGAAAACAAAATGTTTGGTGCCCCGGGGTGAGGATGAGCGCGGTGCTCCAGGTGAGGATGAGCTCGGTGCCCCGGGGTGCGGATGAGCTCGGTGCGCCAGGTGAGGATGAGCGCGGTGCCCCGGGGTGGGGATGAGCGCGGTGCCCGCGGTGAGGATGAGTGCAGTGCCCAGGCGCTGCAGTGAGTACCGTGAACGGCCAGAGCTGGCGATGGTTTTTCTCTCTTGATTCTTGCGAGTCCCCTTGACCTGAGGGTCAATGGGTGTGTTCCTGGAAGGTCTGGAGGATGTTCCACTTGCTCAGCCGAATGTTTCTGTGTTGTTCAACTAACGTCTCTGTTCTGCGTTGTAGAAAAGGTGAATAACTTCCCACCGCTCCCCAAGTTTATCCCTCTGAAACCGTGTTTCTACCAGAATTTTGCGGATGAAATTCCCATCGATTATCAGTCCCTGGTGAAGAGAATCTACCACGTATGGATCTGTAAGTTGAATAAGAAGTCTGTGCTGGGAAAACGTTTGTGTGGTGAAAAACCATAGATCTCAATGCTGGAAAGTTTTGAGTGCAACTCATTGATGAGAAAGAATGATTCATCTTAGAATACTGTCATAGAACTTCATGCCCAAATTTTAAGCTGCTGTGCCTTGAGTCTTTGCCGCAGAGCTGCTGCTGAGGCTAGAAAAGTCTGGTAGTAAATTTGAGGAGGAAAAAAGGAAGACCGCATTTGATACCTTTAATAGCATCAATGTTTTATTCCCCCAAGTAGCACTCTTCAAGTCATTCCCAATTCACCTAAGCTGAGATGAATAGGAGAATTTTAGGCAAGAAAATAAACGTGACCTGTATACTTAGAATCATAGAATCATTAAGGTTGGAAAAGACCTCAAGGATCAAGTCCAACTGTCAGCCCAACACCACCCAACCCACTAACCCATGTCCCGAAGCACCACATCCACATGGTTCTTGACCCCCTCCAGGAATGGTGACTCCACCACTTCCCTGGGCAGCCTGTTTCCCCACCTCGCTAGAGGAAGGCTAAAATTCCTCCTTGTTTGGGCCATCCAAGCAGTGTCTCCCATCTGTGTGCTGGCTCTTCTTTAGCTATCCATAGCCCACAAAACCTTCCCCATCCTGCTGGCGAAGGCGCTGAGCCTCTTGGCCACAGCTGGTGGTGTGCTGATCTTCTGTACAAACAGACCTCCCGGCTCTGGGCTTGGCTCGGCTGGCTTAGCCATTCAAAAACCAGTAATGAGAACTGACCCTTCTTCTCCAAGGAGTTAAATTGGATGAAAAACGGTGTGGCAAGCCTTGAGAACCATGGGGAATTCTTTGGAAGATTTAAAAAAAAAATCTTTTTGCCTTGCTTATCTTTTTTTTCCCCCCAAATGCTTGTCATCCTATTTACTCTTCCCACTGCAGGAAAGCTTGTTTTCTGCCAGATATGCATTTGGTGGCACGGCTTTTGTTCCAGATGCATAGGATGGGTGTACGAGAGAGATTTGTGTGCGTAAATAATGGCAGAATCTATCCCGCCGTTGTTCTGTCGTTATTTAGAGATGCTGAAATGAGCTCTGTAGTTTTCTTGCCTGAAGAAACTGCTTGTCCCTTCAGACTAACTGGTTAAATGTTGCATGTTGTAAAGCTGCCTTTGTCTGCGGCTCTGCTCAAACAAAGCGTCCCTCAGTCCGGTTAATGGCAGGCTGGAGAGGGGCCAACCACTGGGGATCTACAGTGGGTGAGGAGACCTGGCATGTTAAGCAGGAAATTTCCAGCTGCAGCATGCTTTCTTTTGGGGTCTCCCTGATTTTTTGTTGATAGAATGGGAGAGAGACACGTATGGAGGGAAGGCGGTAGAGAAGAAAAGGCCGGTGTTAAAAATAGAAGCACAAAAGTCGTCGCTAGAAGGTTGAATGCTCATTACTTTAATTGGATGTGAATGTTTTATGAAGGTGGGTGGGGATTTGGGGAAACCTGGACCAGAGCTCCCGCTGCTGGAGAGCAAACCCTCACCTGGCAGGAGGGGGGAGAGCCACCAGTTCCTTAAAACTTTAGAGGTGCTCTTGGCTTAGCGGTTGGTGTTTTTCTTTATTAAGCAGCTTTTGGAGAATAAATGACTCCTGAAAATAAAAATTTGAAGAAGTGCAGCTAATTACTGTAAAAATGAAATTTAAGTAATTAAAATTCTTTCTTCTGCCCAATATTAAGATACATCCAAACCATCAAGCCTTGTTGTTAGCTACGCAAAAGAATTTTTTTCCATAGTAAAACAATGTTTGATTTGAACTCTCATGTAAGTTGGATGTCAGAAGCAGCAGCTGGGTTCGGATGCCTTCCACGCTAGATTCTCCCGACTGCATCAATATTATTTTACAACCAAAAAACTTTGTAGTTGTTTAGCAGCCCCTGGGCTGCATGAAGGCAGGTGGGTCTGTGCCAAGAGGAGGAAAGAGACGAGGCAGGAGAGGCCAGGCTGGCGCTGGGCATCGGACGACCGAGGCAGGGATGTGCAGGCGCCTGCAGAGCCGCCGCATGGAGCGGAGCGAGGAACAGGCAGGGCACGGTCACTTCCCAGGGGTGAAGAGAAATTCAGGGATGGAATTTTGACTGAATAAATGAGACCGAGGTCAAAGCATTCCTGTGAGCTCGTCGCCATGCGATACCAAAGGGTCTTTTGTGTTTGGACCCTCCACCTTCTCGTTTCTCTTCATCCGTGGTAATTTATACAGGTTCCCACCGAAGTTTTTTCAGAGTTACCACCCGTTTTCCAAAATATGAGCTTCTCATTAGGCTGGGCCTCTTCGACACTGGCGGAGGCAGCTGCAGGGATTCCCTGGGGTGCTGAGGGGAAAGCAGGGAGCCCCCGGCACGGGGACAGAGCTCAGCCTGCGCAGGAAGGGTGCAGCCCCCCCTTTGCAGCGGCGCTGAGCTTCAGGCAAAGCGGGGAGCAGTATCACTTCATGCACATCTACTCGGCGCAGCGCTGGTGTGCTCCGGGGCTGTCAACTGTTCCTTTTTATCCAAGTGCCAGGAATGGGGACAGGAAAGGGCCTTTAAGCCACCCCTGCAGTCCTGTGTTTTCAGCCTGATTGGAGTTTGCTTTTCCCCTCGCTCAAGGCGGCACTTAGAAGCCCTGAAGCTGACTCCCAGGCTTCCTCCGAGGCGCAGGGAAGCGGAGAGCGAGGCTGCAAGGCGCCGTGCTGGCTCTGCAATAGCTCCTGAGGCAGGCTCAGCAAACACGGAGACCAAAGTCGCACTGAGGCTGGGTGCAGGGCAGCGTTTTACACCCCTCTGTGCTCACAAAGGGGTTTTACTGCACAGGGGAATTGCACCTTGCTTGTAATTCATAATAACGCTGGCCTGAGTCTTGTATGAGTCGCACAGGTTGCTCCCCAGCTCTCCATCCTTTGGCAGGTCCCAACAGTGTCCTTGTCCCTCTGGACATGGATGTGTCTGTGCTGCCAGCCCTGGGGCCACGCAGGAACCCGCAGCTCGCTCGGGACGGCTGTGTTGTTGGGCAGGAGTTCCCCGCTGCAGCACAAACCTGCCTGGTCTAACCCCGGGTGGTTGTTTTGTTTTTGCGTGATGGTACGAAGCCGCACAACCTCACGTTCTTTCCTCTGCCCTCTTGACAGTTTACTGCATCACGCTGGTAGTGAACATAATCGCGTGCCTGGCGTGGTGGATCGGAGGCGGCTACGGGGTGAATTTTGGCTTAGCCATCCTCTGGCTGCTCCTCTTCAGCCCCTGCGGCTACGTCTGCTGGTTCCGACCCGCGTACAAAGCCTTTCGGTGAGTAGAAGCCCGTGAGGTGGGTTTGTTTCTGTTTCCTCTGGGAGAGAGATGTGTTGTTACCGGGGAGTGCCCCTCTGGAGATCTCTCTGTCTGGGATGACGGGCTGGATGTCTGATGTCTTGGTTACTTTCGAAGCACAGAACCACCTGCCTGCTTTTAAATACAAGATGTAGGACTGAGGGTCACCTGGACTGGAGGTGAGCAGCAGCAGCCCTCCATGAGGATGAAATATCTCAGGCTTAGCAGCACCCTCATGTCAGTATAACATTCAAATAGATGCTAATTGGGTAAAGCTTCATTGAGGCTTGTTTTGGTGAAAGACTATTCAGTGAGTTTTTGAGAATTCTTCTGGCTTGTTGTCTGGAGATATGTGAGAGCTTGGCTGCTTTGCTTTTAAGATAAAAGCCGTTCCCTGGAGCGAGTCCTTCTGAAAAGCCACAAATATTTAAAGCTATCCTACATTTTCACTTTAATTAATTATCATTTGCATTCGCTCATGCTTGCTGCGGATCACGAGGCACTATTCAGACATTAATGCGTAACGCTTGGCGGAGCTGTGAAGGTCCCGAGCAGTTTCCAGCCTGATGCAGGGAGAGGAGGCGCAGAGGAGGGCAGGGACCTGCCTGGTGTCACAATGAGGGTCCCCAGCAGACCCCACACACCAGTCAGGGACTTGGACTCTGCAGGTGAAGCTCTTTCTGGTTCCCCGTTAACAGAATACTGTGGTTTTGGATTATTACCGGATTCTGTGATGAGTTGGTTCAGACAACAGCAAAAGCAGCTCATAAAAACGGGGGTTGGCAGGTGGGGTCCTGTCTGTTTAGCACATGCTAAATGAGTTGTTTAAGTGCTCTTCTGAATTTACGCCTTGTATACGAACAACCCTGGGCAGCTAATGCACCGAAGGTGCTTAAAGCATCATGGAGAAGAGAGGAGCATTATTTCTGATGGAAACGGAAGGCCACTGGGCTGGATTAATCTGAAAATTTTAAAAGACATAAAAATCCCAGCTCTGAACTCTTGCCCTCTGGGGCTGGGGTGTTCTCCCCGTCCCCAGTTCAGAAGCCCGACAGCCTCCGAGCGCTGGCTGGAGCTCTGTTCAAAGAGCAGTTTCCATTCTGAAGTCTGGGAAAAATTACTTCTCCCCGTTGGTGACCTCTGGGCTTCACAGGGACCGTTTCTAATTATTTCTTTAATGTTGTTTGTATGTGTTTATACAACTGAATACTGAGAGGTCCCTGAGGTTACTCTGTATAAAGACTTGTACAGTTTAAAAAAAGAATAAGCCCCAGGGAGAGACTGGCAAGCCCAGAGATCATTGACTTTGACATTGGTGGTAGGAGAGGCTTTGAAAAACACGGCAGCGGGGCAGCGCTGCTTCTATGGGATCGCAGCTCGTCGTGGTTCGAGCAAGCGAGGTCAGTCCCGCTCGATCTGGGAAGAGGCAACCCCTCAATCTTGGCATCGCGTACCGCGGAGATGCTTTCGTAAAACCTTCGTCATACGGCTGCATCCAAAATTAAATTAGCTGCAGAGCTCTGGCGCTAGGGCAAAGCTGCTGCAAATCTGCACCAGAAAGCTGGATCAGAAATCACCTTTTCTGTGTATCCTCGCTAATTCCCACAGATCCTTTCAAACGAAGACTCCTCCAGGTCGGAGTTGTAAGAGTCTGTTTGAAGGCTCAGCTTTGAGCCTGATCCTTGTTAATTGGATTATGATGGGCGCTGCTGCGAACAGCCCATGTTTAAAGTATTCCTTGCCCGTTGCTGTATTCTGAGGTGGTATTTGAAGGGTGGGATCATGAGGATACTCGGAGCTGACAGATTTCTTTCACAGCATCTCTGTGGCATGGAAAGATGGAAGGGAACTGTCCCAACCCGTGCGTCTCAGGGTGGCAGGGGCTGGGCTGGAGGATTTCCCACTGGTCTGGGACTACAGCGGCCACAGCACTGACCCCTCCAGAGCCTGGGGTCCTGCCTCCCTCCTCTCCTCTTTAGGCAGTAGGGGCTGGAATTATAATACTAATAAATATTAAAATAATAGTAACCGTTAAAATACTTTCCGGGTTGGAGCAGGAGCTGGGAGTGACCGGAGCTCTTTTGTAAACTCCCCCCAAGCTGCCTCCTAAGAAACTGAAGCGTTTTTTGTAAATCCGTTCTGTAAATCACGGGCCCTTTGAGTTCCTGAGAGAACGGGAATCGTTTGTGTATCATTAAAAATGATAGTTTGGGGAGTTTTAAATGTGCCTGGGCTTACAGGGAAAGGCTGGCTCATCGACGTCGCTGGTTTCATGGGTGTTCTGCTGCAGTTCTGTGGCAGAGCCAAAACTCGGGCGAGACAGTGCTGTGCCCCATGACAGAGAGACCACGAACGCACCCGCTCAGCCTTCTCCTTTGGGATCACACTCATGCTGCTGGGTACACCTGCAGAAATTAAAGGACCTCACATATCCAGGACCCTCTCAACCTACACACCCAGGAGATGTGGAGCCCGCAAAGCTGCGAAAGCTTCTTCATTTCCCCGGCTGGGGAACCACCCGCTTCTCCTGGGGCTGTTTTTTCCCCCTGTTATGTCCCAGCGCTGGATTATTAACCGTGGGTGGATGATAAGCAGCCACTGGGACATTCCCAGCTGGAATTCTGATGCTCAGTGATCCCTTTTAGCGTATGGGCCAGCTCTGCCTGCCCATGTTCATCCCCCTCGTGCCAACTTGCCGGTGGCTGGGCTGCGCAGGGGTCAGGCTGTGCTGGCTGCAGGCGTTTGGTCGGAGAAATGATTCCGGCACTCTGTGTTCTGCAGCAGACTGCCTCTCCCCGGGTGTCATCATAGATGCAATTATTTGGTGGAGGAATTGCAGGAGCCAGGCTTTATTGGAGGAGATTAGGCGCTGATGATTCATGGCTCTGAGTGCTTTCCCTGCCAGGGAGAGAGGAGCAGCCTCCAGAGTCCAGAGCTGCAGAGGGATCTCTGAGATTCCCCGGTTGAGGGTTTGTACGCGATGGGGTCAAACATCAGCGTGAAGCAACGCGAGGCGCCGCTCTCCCGCTAACTTCCTCTCTTCTTTCGCAGGTCGGACAGCTCGTTCAATTTCATGGCCTTTTTCTTCATCTTCGGCGCACAGTTTATTCTCACCGTCCTGCAGGCGATCGGTTTCTCCGGATGGGGAGCTTGGTAAGCAGGATGCTCTGATGGTCCTACAGCCGAGCGCTCGGCTCCCGTGCCCGAGAGCTGCCGGCGATGGGCTGTTCCCTGAACTTCTGAGAAACTGGTGGGAGGAGTGTGCACAGGGTGGAGTGGGAGAAGCTGTCTGTTTTCCTCCGTGGTGTGATTATATCTGCTCTGGGAGTACACAGTTCTGTTTTCATCGCTGTATTGGCAGAAGTTGGATATCTTCACCTGCGTGTTCTTTTTAGCACCCTTGTCCAATCTCCATTTCTTTTTACCATTTAACCAGCCGGTTTCTAGATGCATCTGATCCTGTCTTAGCGTTACCCGCAGCACATGGCGAGCAGCGCGCGATGACTCACTGTTGGCCTAGAGAGCGAGTATTGTGAGAGTTGTCCTAAAATAAACGGGAGCATTTTAGCGTCTGTCCCTGGTTATGTTATAATTATTTGGCATTTTAACTTTCTGCCTCTAGTGACTTGAGAGCAATTCCTGCTTAAGTTACAAATCGTAGAAAGTCCCAGCACTTCGTATGGCACTTTGTTTTCTGAACTGTTGATGCTCTCCAGGTGCCCTGCCTGGTTACTGCCATCGGAGGAACGGAGATGCAGCGTAAATCACAGCACCCTCACGTTCCCTGTTCCCAGGTCTGGTCTCTAGACGCACAATCTCCACGCAACCAAAAGCACCTTGGGAATAAATCTTCTCTGCCCAAAGTCTGTGCAGCTGGCTGTCCCCTAAAGCTCCGAGCCTGGATTAGCAAGGGATGCTGGCAAGCGAGATTTGAGATCTTGGGGAAATACCTGCCTGAGCTGCATCTAATTCTGTCCATTTTCACCATTGTTCTTTTTGTTTTCAAGAGCTTTAAAGCTGCCTTTTAATTTCTGGGAGTGAATAAACAGTTTTTTCTGCTAATAAGAACACTTTAAAAAGAGAGCTGTAAAGATACAGTTGGTCTCTTTCTGTTTCTTCCAGCGGGTGGTTGGCAGCCATCACCTTCTTTAGCACGAACGTTGCAGCGGCTGTGTTCATGCTGTTCCCTGCCATCATGTTTACAATGTCAGCGGTCGCAATGCTCATCTGCATTTTAAGGGTAGGTGCTTCAGATGTCTCTCTGACTCGGGGTATCCGCACTTTGTATCGCGGTGATGTGAACAGGCAGCTGAGCAGCCGCTGGAAGCCATCACTGCTCTTAAAGGCTGTACGGTGCAGTCAGCCGGTGTCTCTCGGAGTTTCTAGAGGAGAAATCCAGATCACACGAGACAGCCGGGGCTGGGTGTTGTCACGATTTCACGGAGTGACATTCCTTTACGGCGCTCAGGCAAGCTTCATTGCTCATCGGGATGGGCGTTGGCGGTAAAGGTGAAGCATCTCGAGGTGGCCTGCAGCAGGTGGTGGGATGGGCAGCGGTGCTTGGCTCTCTGCAGAAAGAGGGATTTGGAGGTAGGACCGTCTGGAAAGCGTCGGTAGACTGATGGCCGAGGAGGAGAGAAGACGGAAGCCCCCTGAAGCAGTGGTGTGACTTTGAGAGGTCTCAGCCTGCTGGTGGGGGTTGGTTGCCTTGCTGGGGGATCCCCAACCTGAATCCCAGATATGTGGCTGAAACGGGTTCAAGTTTTGGGTTGATATAATCTATTTGCACCTCTGTTCACTGTATTATTACACTTTTAGTGCTTTTGTTCCTTGGAAATAGAGCTCTCTCCAGAGAAACAAACCCACGATGCAGTGCCTCTGAGGAGGAGCTGTGGGTACCTGCTGCTGACGTTCCTCCTCTTCTCTCTTTCATCCCTTAGGTACATAAAATCTACCGAGGAGGTGGTGGAAGCTTTCAGAAAGCTCAGGACGAGTGGAACAGCGGCGCGTGGAGGAACCCCCCAAGCAGGGAGGCCCAGTACAGCAATTTTTCTGGGAACAGCCTGCCAGAGTATCCCACAGTGCCCAACTATCCCCCGGGAAACCAATGGCCTTAAGCAGCCACAGCTGCAAACTGCCTGGATTCTCTTCTTTTTGGTCCTTTTATTATTGATATTTGAAAAGATCATTTGCATTCCCCCCCCCCCAGGCACCCCACTCACCTTGGGGGTCTTTTTTTGTTTTTTTTCTTCTCCTCGTCACTGCAGAAGATACGAGCTGTCAGCCCTCGCCACCTCCGCAGCTCTGCACGGCCTTACCCAAAAGCTTTTTTTGGTTTGTGTTGAGTTACCAGTATTTGCCTCCTTGCAGATTGAGGAACCAACTGTTCACTGCCCTTGCTCGAGGGAATCCTCTCACGACCAGCTTGACATCCCCACGGCTGCTCCTTCTCCTACCTCCCTGCTTCATTTTCATCAAACGCTCAGCACCCCGCCGAGTCCTCTGTCATTGTCACAAACGCAATCGGAGCATGAGTAGCAACTGGTGTTTACTCTCCTGGATGAATAATCTGGAATTTTTCACTCTAAGGGAAACACTACACCTAAATGATTCGGTACTAGGGATATTGAAGGTATTTGTGAAATCTACGACCTCATTTGCTCGCGCTCTGGGGTGAGGAATCCTTTAGATAACGGTGCTCGCTGCGGGTGAGAGTCCTCGTTTGCCCAGCTGGGACTGTCGTTGTGCTACAAGTCTTGCTTTCCCTGCTGCCAGAAGTTTTTGCCTGATCCGTGTGCTTCAAAGGTGCAGGTTCATCTCATTTGGTTAACGAGTGCTCGCTAAAAGCCTGATTCAAAGCCCACTGGAAGATAGGGAGAAGTTTGGGCTTCAGACCTGGCTGGTGCTGTTCACCCTGTTGTGGGGAGGCAGCATGAGGTCTCTGTGCCACCTGAATTCCAGTTATGTGGCATCCAGGCTTTGTGCTGACCCCAGAAATGCCCCACGGGACGCACCTCGCCCTACTGGGACACCCGTTTTTTACTGGGCTCCCAGTAGCCGGATGCAAGATAACCATTGAGCTCGGTGCCGGAGCCCCAATGTGGTTTGGGAGCAATTCTGTTCCAACAAATCGTTTTAATTCTCCCCTCTGACGACGTAGCTGAAATCCAAACGTTTTGCAGTGGGGTCTGGTAGAGCAAGGAGAGGTTGTTAGTCCTCATAACCACTGCTGGCTGCGCAGATCTCTGCCTCGGTGCAGCCAGCAGCACCTTCCTTCCACAGACACGCAGGGAGAGAGGGATTTTTGCCTTTCTCCAAGAATCGGCTCAAGAGAGGATCGAGCTGTTGGGAGGGATTGTTTTCCTTGAGCGCCAGCATCCGTCTCGTCATTCATCTCCATCCTGTGTGTGCACACCAGGACTCCTGTACCCTGAGCCATCCCGTTCCCCCATGTCCTACAGCGACCCGAGCAGCAACGGCTGCAGATTTTTCTTCTCCCCCAACAGCCTGCTGTGAATTTTTTCAAACCTGTCAAAACTGGGAGGTCAGTTCCCACTATTTTTAGAGGGAATTGAGTGTTCAAAGTCTTTGGCTCTGAAAGTTTTTGGCCAATGATCCCGTGAAGGACGGAGCGCTCCGCTGCGGAGATTTGGGAGGTGTTGGGCATCCCGTGGGGCAGACCCGGAGCCCGGGCGGCTCGGCGGGGATGCCAGAGCTGTTCTGGGGTAAGTGGAGTCACTCCAAATTCACCCTGAGTAACTGGAAAACAAACTTGGCTCCTGAAAAGGGACAGGGAGGTTGTCCTAGCTAGGTGGAATTGATTTGCAAGTGATCTTTTGAAAACTGTCTCTACATGTGCCTTATCTAATCAAATACTAGTTCCCGAAGGAGAATTCTTCCTTCCGCATCGCCCCTGCAGAACTGCCCATTTGCTCCATTAACTTTTCCCGTGTCAGACTGGAAATACTCCATGACGTACAGCTCGGAGTCTGCACGACAGCTTCGTGACCAGGGCCAAAGCGAAAGCAAACCCGGATGGGAGGGCAGAGCCGCCCGGAATTTCCGTTTACAAGCACGACTGACGCTCTGCTGAAGAACCGGCCGTTGGCTGGGGCTGGGATATTTAACGTGCTCCCAACACGAGGGATTTTTTTTTTTTTTCTTGCCAGTGTGCAATGTGCTTGTAAGTACAAACGCTTGAAGCCTTCTTAACAGAACACGACCTGAGCGCGTTGTCAAGCTTTTAGGTGCCTTTGTCTTGTGTCAAGTGTCATTTTCAGTGTTCTTTGTCGCTTGCCATCATTGTCGCTTGCCATCAGAGACTGATCAAAGAACTGCCTGGCGGTTAACTCCCTGGAAATATGATTGCACTACAGGGGACGGAGGGGAGGTTCACGGGGCCGAGGGCAAGGTTTGCCGTACTTGGAAGCCAGAACACAGTGCACTTGTGTACCACGCTCCCTCCAGCCCTGCCACTCGCCATCCTCTTGCCAAACTTTTTCAAAAGTCTTTTTTAAAAAAATTTTTTTTAAAAGTGTCAGGTTGGAGATTTCAAAGGAACCAAGAGCAGAAGCATTGTCAGGAACTCCGCATCCTGCTTCTATTTTTTTTTTTTTTTTTTTCACCCCATGGATAGTCTGTGGGGCTGTTTCGAAGCACCCGCGTTCAGCAGCGTGGAAAATGCTTCATGCAAGGAGAAGGGGTACTTCGGAGCCTGCCCACCAAAATGGTTGGAGCCAAACACTAAAATCACAACCACACACTGCCAGAGATCTCTGCTGAGCTTCACCGAAGCCCTCCGGACGGGATCTGCCATCTCTCATCCCCCCTCCATCCTCTTTGATGCCAGAAACCGTAATTCCAGAAAGTTAACACACTGCCTGAACTACTGTGGCTTTGTTTGGTTTTTGGACTCTTCTGTATGTTTTTAAGTGTTTACATTAGATTTCTAAGACTTCTTAACACCATTAACCTGGACCTGGCTCCTGGTTTTGTTCGGCATCACGTGGCATGGATGTGCGCGATGTTTCATGTCACTCCTGGAGCTCTGGTTTTTTGTTTGTGTTGTTTTTCTGATCACAAGACAATAAAAGCTCATCCTGTGCTTGATGAGAAGAACTGGCTGCGTTCGAGCAGTGTGTCTGTTCCTAGGTAACCGGAATTATCTGGCAGAGGGAGATGGCGAAATCTCTGTTTTCCTCCAAAGTCTCCCACCACATGTTGGTTTTTTCCCTTAAAAGAACAGGACATTTACGGCTGAAGCTCATCCTCTGTGCTGGGATGGACACGAGAGGGGCTCGCTGGGGTTTGGTCTCTGACGGGTGCCTGAGGAGCGTTTACCGAAGGTGCTGCCGTTCTTCTCATTTTCTAACGAAGGGAACGGCGAGCAGAGGTGTGGGCGGTGGTGAGAAAGCCGCATCTCCCGAGCGCTGGGGTCCTTTTCCTGGCCTCTCCTTTGCTGTGCAGAGCCTCCTGTCAGCCCTTTGCAGCGCTGGCTTCTGCCTGCTCGGGTTTATTGCCCAGAAGGGACCGTTACCCTGGAGTAAAGGGGCTGCTGGACAGTGAAGGTGAGATGAGTCGCTCCATTGAGCTGAATATCTTGCCCCAAATTACCATCTTGTGGCTACAAACCCCAGATTCACTCTGTAGCA
>NW_010098003.1:20157-20447 GCF_000699245.1 Pterocles gutturalis
TTCATCCCAGCTGCTCGATGCGACATCTCAACATCTTCCTGATCTCCAGACGCCCTGTGCCAGGTGCCCCCTGCCCAGCCCTCGGCATCGTGCTTTGACCGACGGTTTCCTCCGGCTGCTCTGGCAGTGATGAGCACAAGGATGAAACGCCTTTTGCTCAAATTCTTGCTCCAGCCCCTCAAAGTCTGAGCACCAGGCTCAGCATTAAGCTCCTGCTCCAGCTGCTGCCAGGGCAGGTCCCTGGCACGTGGGGTGACGCGTTGTTGGTCTCGGCCATGCTCCCTGCGCAG
>NW_010098003.1:20574-20783 GCF_000699245.1 Pterocles gutturalis
GGTTTGGGGTCCCCAGCATCAGGGTGGGGGCTCTTCACCTGGGGCTGCATCAGCTGGAACGCGGCGAAGGGCCTGGATTTTGCTCATGGTGGTTCTTGGGGTGTTTCTGTCGCTCTTCAGTTTTCCAGACCGCGAATGTTTGGTGGCAGGGAAGTTTTGGGCGCCCGTCCCCGAGCAGCGCATTCTCCCGTGTGTGATGGAGAGCGGTT
>NW_010098003.1:20853-21949 GCF_000699245.1 Pterocles gutturalis
CCTAATTAACTCCTGCCTGAGGAGGACAGCAGGGTTCGGGGCTGGACGCTTTCCTGACACTTCCCCAGCTTTTCTCGGTAACTCACCAGTGCTGAGCCGGTTCCGTCGTGTGAGCTGTACGGGTCTCTACAGCCCACGCCTGGCACAGTGTGTGTTCACCGCTGGAGATCTACCTGGAAATAAAATAAAAACTATTTGCTTTCCCCCTCTCCAGATGGGTTAAATTCTCAAACCAAAAGTCTGAACAACTTGTGTGTTCTCCGAGTGCTTAAAATTGTGTCTTGCTGTGGCGTGGGGTGGTGCAAAAAGAAAAGAGGAGGATGGCTCTGCTGTCAGGTATTTTGGGGGTGATTTTCTTCTCTCCAGGGGTGGGACACGGATCACGGCCCCTTGCTGCCCTCCTGAGCCAGGAGCAGCATGGGGAGAGGATGGCAACATCTGGGGTGTTTCCTAATTCTCTAAAGTCCTAACATTTTCTTCTAGAAGTAAACACCTCTGGAGGAAGAAGTACCGGGGGGAGAATCCTGGAAGGGGATGAGAATCAATTCAAGCAGCTGGCAAGGCTGCAGTGGGTATTTGGGGTGATGCTGGTGGCTGAAGGCGTGGTTCTCCCCCAAACCCACACACACTCACTTGCACATTGCCTTCAAATATTTTTGGGATTAATCTGTCCCGTTCCACAAGGAAGATGAGAGCAGCGGGACTGTACAGGGGTGCCTCCTGCCTCCAGCGTGACCCTGAAAGGCTCGAACGGGGATGGCTTGGAAAGAAGCGATTCTCCTGCCTGTGCTTCACCGAGGGCCGGGAGAGGGTTTTTACGGCCAAGTGATCGATCGGAATGACTCCAGAACTGAGGACACTGAAAGGCTTTTGGAGGTGGCCCCAGGGGCTGTGCACCTGCCCGGCTCCTGTCCCGGGGGTCCCACCAGCCTTGAGCCCCGTCCCATTGACCTCCCCTGTGAGGCAGCGGGGACGGCAGCGGCTTTGCTGGGGGCTGGTGGCCCCAAAAACACTTCAACGTCTGTGAAATCCCAGCCCCCTGCTTCCCTCTGCTCCCGCGGGACAGGGGGGGATGGAGGAGGCTGAGGGGCTTCAC
>NW_010098004.1:0-14475 GCF_000699245.1 Pterocles gutturalis
AATGACTTCTGCCATCACCCTCAGCACCCACTCAGGGATCTTCCTCAAAGCAAGTGAAAGTTTCATAGAGCACTGGGGAAAGAAAAGGATAATTGTGCTGGGGTCTCATCAGTATGTACGGAGCTGACTGTGTCTGATGGAAAAATCATTGCTTGTGGTGGTATTGGGTGAATGAAGCAAACACTAGTTGTTTACAGGCTGGCCTGTTTGCATATGTCTATTGAGAGGTCACTCAAGAAGCACTGCTCCTGGGTATCTCCACTCATATATCTGCGCCTCTTTACCCTTGTTATGGTATGTAGAAATTTTAACACATTATTGTTACATCTGTTCATAAGATCATGATTATAAATTATTGACAATTGCTTGTAACATATCCGAGATACTGATAAACCATTGTTTTTCTTAGAAAAAAATGAAATATGTAATCCTTTTTTTTTTCTGTAAGAGTGTGTAAGTCACACTAGACATTTGAGCACTGTTTTTATTTAAGCTATTGATTATTAAATATTTAGCTTGCTACAACATTTCATTGCATTCATTGGTCATGTCCATAATTTGTCATACCAGATGGAAAACTAAACAAATTGTGTTTATAGTCTATATACCCAAAAAAGAATTAATTAAAAAAAAATGCTGATATTTGTCGTTGAAAAGGTGTCTGGAAGTTGTAGAAAGATCCACAACTATGTTGATCAGTGTCACTTTATTTACTTCAACAAAAGCATTCCATTTTACACTATTGAAGAATTACAAACATTTTTCTGTCACGTTTATATCAGAAGCAGGGGTGCTGTATTTAAAATTTATGTATATTTTTTACAGTTACTGATTTATTTTTTGTTTTGTATTCTACAAAGTAGTAAGTTGTTATCACTGAAGTATACAGTAAATTGAGAAATTATTGTCATTTATTTTTTAATATGGAAAAATCACATTATTTTGGCACATACCAAAAGCTAATGATGCAGTAGTTTTACACCAGACACTACATTCATAGAACTGAAGGAAGTAGAGTGCAAAACACAGGGTACTTCCAGAACAAAAGTCTTTCTCGTTTAAACAGTTATAAGTTATTTTTTCCCAAAGTCCTTGAACCTTCTAATAATGAAACCCATGTACTCTATATATTCCCCTTTATTATATAGAACTGCCACATTATGAATCTGTGGAAGGTATCTACTCTAAGAAATCCCCTCACTTTGTATTAAGCAGAATACCTTCTTATTCTGTTAGTTTTATCTCTGATTTCCAAAGATGACCTTGAATCTTAGAGGTAAAGTAATGGGTTCCCTGCCATCATAGGAGTTTTACTCCATTTTGCTTCTACCCTAGTATTTCTCTGTCTCAATAACCCTTTAAGCAGGGAGACTGTGAGGAAGGATCATCTCTTTCCCACTGCTGCTCACTCTCCAAATCTTTTCTAACAATCCCTTCTGTGCATGCCCTAAAGAAGCGCTCATCCTCTCCCACATTCTCATCCTCCCCTGAACTTCCCCACCCTCCTCACTCAAAAAACCATTTCTTATAGTGTTAACACTTTGCCCAGTGAATCATAGAATCTTTTAGATCAGAAAAGACCTTTAAGATTATCGAGTCCAACTATAAACGAGTTTTTCTGGAGCCTGAGCCAAGAAAATATTGACACATCTTTGTAATTTTATTTCAATAGGCATCTTTGCTTACTTTGAGGTTATATCATGAGTAATAATTTGTTAGGTCAAAGTTCTGCATGATAAGTTTAGTATAATTTAAGATAAAAAATAAATTATTTACTTAAATTCCTTGGACTCCTTTACCCTTTTTTTTCCTCTCTGTATTTGCCTGATACTATGAAACATATTTCAGGAAGCTACACCATAGTTTCCTTTTTTATATGTGCAGAGTTTGGGATCTTGGAGGTTGAGCTTCTTCAAGATAAGATCCAGTACAGGAATTGCAAAGCTTGCACAAATTTATATTTTACACTCATACTTATTGCTGACACAAACTATAATTCAAATGCATAGTCAAGTCCATCCATGAACAATAAATAAAGAACATTAAAAATAAAGCCTCTACAGTGACCACATACTTTTTACCCTAATGAAAATAAAATCATAAAAAAGCAGAAAACCTGGTAAGCAAATCTAGTGGGGTCATTCTGTCCTTACAGAAAAGCAAGTGACACAGTTTATTTAGTGATATTTTGTATTCAATTAAGCTTTCTTTAAGAGCTTCACCTAGGCCCCTAAAATTTATGTCTCATTCATCATGCTGATAAGCTGTAAACTTCTCTAGCATACATTAAGCTGTTCTTTACTTTGCAGGTCACCTGACTGTGATTGGAAAAATATGCTTCCAGTCCAACTACTTTAGTTATGCTGGACAGAGAAAATGCTGAGCATTATACAGTTTCAGGCAATTTGTGCAAAGACTGGAATTGTATCTTGACATATTTTTGTAGAAGAAGTGATATAATTGGAACAGGTGCAGAAAATATTGATCACAAATGTTGCTTTAAGCCACCTCTCTCTCCTGATCTCCAAAACACTGATTTAACTTAAGCAAGCTGGGAAACTACTCTCAGTTATATTTCCAATTTTTCTGTGTCTTGGGTGCAAAAGACAGAATATTTCCAGCGTTTTATATATGATTCCATATGTCTTTCACATATTTCTTTTGCTGCTTGGGCATTAGCATTGTTATTCTCTCTATGCCAAGGCTAGCAGAGCATTAGTGTAACTGAATAGTTTGCAAAGCCTATCCCAGAGTAATTCTCTTAAATTTTTCAGGCCATTTACACCAAAACATGTGAGTCAGGGTGATGTTAGATCACTACCGATCTTCTTCTGTTTTTATTTGTCCACTGAGTATGTGTGTATGAAATTGTGAAAATCTGCTTGAACTTTTCTGAAAATACCTGAAGGAAAATGGTGTAATGGTACACCAGTATGTGTAGGAAGGCAATGCAAGATGATTTTTGGGTTAAAATCTTGGACAGCTTTATTGTGACGTTAGATTTGGACAGACCTAATAATCTAGTAAGCTTTATTTATGGCTACGACAATGAGACTGACAGATCCAACCCTGATAGAAACCTTCCCATAAGAGTGCAGCTAGGTGCCAGTTAAATCCTTCAGACACAGAAAACGCACCAAATAGATTTCCCTTTCTTTTTCTCACTGTTGATCACTGAATCATAGTCTTGAATTTGTAACAGAATTCTGTATGCCAGTGTGACAGATGCACTCAACCCTCCCCCTTTCTGTTTTACCCATCCATCATCAGTCCGGTACAGGCTCCGAAGGAGGTGAAGGCCTGAGCTGTATCTGGGCCAAGAGCTCCTCTAGGAAACCCACAAGGAGCAGAGTGACACAGTGAACACCAATAAGTTGTAGGTATAAGGAGCCTTGTGCATTCTCCTGTCGCTGGATGCAATTTGACTACAAGCCAACCACTTTATCCCACAAATGCGACAGCCTAAGTGAGCCTTTTCTGAGCTCTCCCTGCTAGGCCACATGGCTGCATGGCAATGACCTCCTCTCAACCTGGGACGCCTCTCAAGGGTGCTCTTTGAAGCAACAAGATCTTTTACCAATGGCATATCACTGGATGAGCCTGATCTGAATTCTCCCTGGATGGCCACTGGGTAGCATGCCAGGCAGCTCCCCCCTTTAACAGGGACACCTCTCAATGTTAAGAGATATTAATTGTTTAGCTGAAATCGTAAGTTTTAAATAGAATAAATGACTTAGGCTTTGTGTGATTTAGAATGCTGTTTGCTTAGCTGTGCTCACCTAGCATGAGTAGCTAGAGTTGCTGAAGCCTTAGGCTGCAAGCTGTAAATTTCCACTTAGATTTACTGAACGTATACCTACTTAGTCAAAACAGGGCCTCCAGAGCTAGTGTAAATCAGAAGATACGGAAACTTCAAGGCTACAACCATCAACAGCAGCTGCAATTAGACAAGATAACAAGAAGACAGTGAAGGGATCCAATGAGGAACAAGAAAACCCCAGACCCCCATATTGCTACTGGACTGAACCATCATGTGAGGGGCAGATAAATAGTCTGTAAGGGTATAATTACCCAGGGATTTCTTTGTTTGGGGGGGGGGGACCTCTCTGGAGGAACCCAGCTTGAGCTGATTCTGCTGCTGTACCACTCTATTAAATTATTTATTTTTATAAAATCTGAAGCCTGAGAGTCTGCTTCAGGAAACCTAGGGTTCAAACTTTGGAGTGAACTAACACTGGACAGCCAGATGGAAAGTAAGTGAATCGGGAATAAGCATGGAGAAACTTTGAAATCTTAGCTAAGTGATATAGAGAATCAGGTGTGCACATATAATCTTTTCACTGGAAACACATATAAACCCTTAGCCATAAACCATTGACCAAGTCTGAGACTAGGAGTGGATCCAGCTGCACTTAGACTTCTCTCTGAGAAGGAGTTTACAAAGCAAGGGGGTCCGTTCTGAACCTCATGACTCAACAGGAGGGTCTCCCTTACCTTTCTGCATCTCCAGTCCCTGTGTAAATCATTCCAAATCAATTCTAACTCAATATTCCCTCTGTGTGCTTCCTCCATGCCATAAAGTAAGTAACAGATGGAACCTTGCCATCAAATATTCTTAAGTCACATTTTTATCTCAACGTTCATCCGCAAGAGCAAGACACCTTCAGCACCTGAGTTTTCTTTGCAGAAAGATTAAAAAAATGCTTAATATATCTTCAAAATCATCTAGCAAGTGAGCAACATCAAACTGGACACTTCAAAAATCCTAGTATGGTATCTTCAATATGAATATTATATAAAATGAAGCAAAAATACAGATACAAACCCACTTAAATTTTATCTTTTCTTAGGGAATTTCTTATCCTTTCTTCTTTTTTTTTTTTTTTTTTTTTTTTGAGGAGAGGTGGGAAAGCTGCATTTTTTTTTTTTTTGAGGAGAGGTGGGAAAGCTGCATTTATAACATTTTGTATTTTAACAGCTTAAGTACTTGTTGATATATCATGGTAGACTCATTTTTTACTGTATGTAAACACTTTGCAGAGGAGATGCATTTAACCCAACTTTTGTCATGTAAAAGCAACACACCTGCTGTAAGATTCATCTATGACTGGGAAGGGATAGATGTCTCCAAATTCCTTTTAGTCTTGTTTAATTTTGATTCCCGTTTTGAATCCTGTTACAATTCACCTCTGAAGATTTAAGACTCCCTTCACTGATTGTACATGTATTCTGATGTAGGATACTGTTGGAGTAGAGATCTATTCCTTAGAATTTAGAGAAATTCCATAGGGATGTTGTGTATGTTTCTGGATTGACAAGTAAAAATCAACAGCTCAAATGTGCCCACAGGCTGCCTGAAAATAAAATAAGTTTTTGTAATTTATTATTTTTTTCTTAACTTTCCTCTCATTTTGGGGAAAGATTTTTTCAGAGACAATTTATTTAAAATATTTTTAAAATAAAAAGAACTGGTAGTGGAGCTGAGTAGATTTTTTTCTGTTTTCTATTAGCCAATACTGAGTCAAACAAATGAAATGTTTGTTACACTGTTGCAATTCCTTTAGAAAAAAAGTCTGAAGATAATAATTTTGTACAGTTAAGACATCAAGTTTTAGAATTCTGAGTTTATTTTTCCAGTTATTTGTTATTTATTAATTTTCATATAAGTAAATAAGTAATGACAAGATATTGCCCTGTTAAATTGAACCAGACTGAGTACCCTCAGAAATGATTTAGTGTATCTAATTTCATAGGGCATTCTGAATTTGGACATTTTTTTCTGATTTGAAATAACTAATAATTTCAAAAGAGTAGAATTTCCCTGAAAATGGACAATTTTATTAGTTGTTTAATAATTCAGTATCTATTTTCTTTGTGCTTTAAAGAGTTTTTCATTTTATTTAGTTTTCTAATAGTTCCTTCCGTCATTTTATTTCATAAATGTTCGAAAGTGTGACTATCATAATCCTTCCAACAGTTTTGCCCACCATACTAGTTTTCTCTGTCTCTATAGAGATTGATAGCATAGTTTTTATCCTCGCAACTTATTGAAAAGGTATTCTCCTTATGAATAAAAGAAATAACCTTTATTAACTTTTAATAAGTACACTAAATGTCTGCATGTGCTTAGAAGTAGGTTTTGTCATTTGGGCAAAAATCTTTGTCTAAGTCGAAAATACATTTTGGTTAAACAGACTCATAAAAGGAACAACAGGCAGACCTTATTAAAAAAAAAATGTATTTTCCGAAGCTGAATTCCTTTAAAAAAAAAAAAAAAAAAAAAAAAAAAGTCTGGGAGGATGCTGGCTCTTCTGTATGGTGTCAACTATACATGCCCCATACCTCAATTGGTTGTTTCTATGACAAAATAAATCTGATATATACACATGCATGTTTCCTACATGTATTGAATTTCAAATTTGTTTAAAATTAATTGAAATTGACTTAAAGAACCAAC
Source organism: Pterocles gutturalis (assembly GCF_000699245.1). Lineage (NCBI taxonomy): Eukaryota > Metazoa > Chordata > Aves > Pterocliformes > Pteroclidae > Pterocles > Pterocles gutturalis. The sequence continues at coordinate 6,458 of NW_010098004.1, forward strand.
AAAAACAACTAACAAAACACAATGTATATTTAACCATTTGAAGTTCACAGATTAATTATATTATTTAAATGTATAGTTTCCTTCCTCAGAGTTATTCTCGTTTTTCAAACATGTAGCACACATACATTGTTACTCTACGGTGATCCATTAACATTCTAAATGAGAGTTTGAACACTTTAATTTAAATCATGTTTTTCCTACCTATTCCTTTCTGTTTGGTTTTATATTTCTGAATTTTCTTCTCTTTCTTCATGTGTCCATTTGGGGTTATTTGTATACATGGGATAATAGAGTTCATTTGCATAACATTTATTCACTAGCCCACAAATTCCCTGTTTTATAACAGATGTTCTGTACCTGGTATGTTTTGCAATTAGTGGATATTCATTTGTTCTGTGTTATTCTTAAGGCCTGTTTTACCCAGCTCTCAAGACTTTTTTCCCTTAATGATTATTATCTGTCCATTTGAGATATGTGTCATCTCCGTTATGTGCATGTGCTTGCACATTTAAGGTTCCTTCTTTCATCTTGTGCTTGTGCTTTTTGAGGTAGGCTGTTAAAATACCTTGTTTTGCTTCAGTGTCCTTTAAATCTGTGTTTTCCTGATGAAGTGTCTAATATTTTAATACCACAACCAGGTTACACATCTTTGTTTCAGTGGCACTGAAAAGTTCACTCTACAGACGTAATGATTCAGTAGAAAATATGCATGTGTCTGTAGATAAATTTGGATATAACTTTTTGGTAACAACTTTCTATTAATATATGCCAGACACAACATATACCCTGGCAGACCATCAAAAACTCTTTACAGATAGAACCTAGAATCTCCAAGAAAGCTAGGAAAATTTCTCAAGAGATGTAGACCCTTTCCTAGTGTGAGGTATAATGGAGAGAAGAGAGCCATGGTTCTTAGCTTTGGTATTTGTTTGTTTAAGGATTACTCTCCTGAGCAGGTGTGTCAGAGCCCTAGTTGAGATCCTTTTTCTTTCATCAGATTTAATGAATGTTAAGCCTGAGTTAAGAATCTGAGTTATGAGCAAATGTGCTTCAACAATAAGTCAATCTGAACAAGGTGTTTATTTCTATATACTTATACCAGAAAGCCAACCGTGTCCTGGGCTGCATCAAAAGAAGCGTGGTCAGCAGGTCAAGGGAGGTGATTCTGCCCTTCTGCTCTGCTCTCGTGAGACCACACCTGAAGTACTGTGGCCAGCTCTGGAGTCCTCAGCACAAGAAGGACGTGAACCTGTTGGAGTGAGACCAGAGGAGGGTCAGAAAAATTACCAAATGCCTGGGACACCTCCCCTATGAGGAGAGACTGAGAGAGCTGGGGTTGTTTAGCTTGGAGAAGAGAAGACTCTGAGAAGACCCGATTATGGTGTTTCAGGACCTAAATGGAGCTTATAAGAAAGATGGGGATAAACTTTTTAACAGGGCTGGTAGCAATAAGACAAGGGGCAATGGTTTTAAACTAAAAGAGGAGAGATTTAGGCTAGATATAAGAAAGAATTTTTTTCCTGTGAGGGTGGTGAAACACTGGAACAGGTTGCTCAGGGAGGTGGTAGATGCCCCATCCCTGGAAAGGTCAGGTTGGATGGGGCTCTGGGCAACCTGGTCTAGTGGAAGATGTCCCTGCTTGCTGCAGGGGAGTTGGACTAGATGACCTCCACGGTCTCTTCCAAGTCAAACTATTCTGTGATTCTATGGTTCTATGACTTTTGCCCAGACTTTAAGATTTAAAGCCATCTCTTTGCTGAAGTTACATTAATTCAATTATAGTACACATGCAAAAACTCTGGTTAAGATTTTCAACTGCTTCCAAAAGAGAGCTTTCTCAGAAAATGAGCAGTGATCACATGACTTTGCCTTCACCTGACTAGGAAGCGTTGTTCTCAGTATCCTCTGTTGAATGCCTCTTTTGGGCTGCTTGATAACAGAAAAAGATTGATAAATTGAAGAAAGTCAGTTGAAGGGCCACCAGTATGGACAGGATCTAGAGCACTTGTTTTGTGAGGTGAGCTTGGAGAAGAGACACCTCTGGGAGGACCTGACAAGGAGTCTTGATGCTTTCAGAGAGGGTGTTGAAGAGATGGACCCAGGTTTTTCAGTGTTGCATGTATATTTCTAATGTACCACAAACCTGAATAGCATATTCAGTGCAATACAGTGTAACAGCTGGCATACACAACAAAGTCAATATGTGTAAAGGTGCTTTTAATGGTAATATCAGGAGAATAATATCTTCTGAAATATAGTTTTGAAAATCTGTTATTAGATTTCTTGTCCAAGTCTTGTCCAAGTACTACTGAAAAGAGATGCTAAAAAATATACGTATATATAAATATGAATGTTCTAAAATCATGCTGCAAGTTTTATGCTTCTTCATGCTGATCAGATATGTACATTCCCCAAAGGCTAGTTACTATTTAGCTTCCTGAATTATTTTCTTCCTTGCCTTTTTTTTTTTTTTTTTTTTTTGGTGGTGATGTCAGAGTTAATAGTCTTATTTAGCCAATTAATTAAATTTACATAGGGCAGGGTCATATCCATTATAAAAATGACAGAACTGGCTACTAACATATTAAAACTCAGAAGTTACTAGTCTGGAAAAATAAATGAGATGCAAAGTTTCTCCCGAGGCTCCTAATTATATGTGGGTGTTGTCTACACAGGATAAAAGAGAGAAAGAGATAGGTGTAACTTAAAACCTCTGTGATACAAACTCTGGCAAGCATTCAAATACTCAGCCAGGTGCCAGAAAGTGATTGTCAGTTTTCAGTGTAAGCTTTATGACCTTGACAAAAGATAAAAACAACTAAGAAAAAGAGAAAACAACATCACAACCTCATGCTTCTCTTGTACCATCAAGAAAGAAGAGAAACATCATCTGGTAAATTCAGACCTTTCAACTTCTATCTTTATTGTAGACTACTTCCTACAAATGCTTCTGAAGACACATTTTATCACCACATTATCATATATTGTCAAGGGAAAATTATAATTAGCTACTTAACATCTTTGGCAGATGTGTATGAGAACATTTTAAGTGCCTATATAAAATTTTCAGCATTAAAACCATATTCTGTCTCCAATATAATTTGTTTCATTTTTCGGTTTAATGAAGTGTAAAACAGTGATAAATTGTAAAATTTTTTGTAAAGAGCGTTCATATTATTCGTATAATGCAGTTGGTGAACTAACTGTGTTTCAAAAAGCAAATGCGTTGATGAGGTGGAAGTGTAATTTGCAGCTTAAAGATCAAAAAGCAAAGCAATAACATGGAACCACTGATACTTAATTAAATTAGTGTACATTTCACTTACAGAGGCATATTCAGTGCTTCAGGAGCAGTAGCCCTCTTAGCAAGCCTAAGTACAGTGGACATGTACTGGGGCACTTAGAAAATGGAGATGGCAAACTGATCTCCACAGGGAATTCCTGGTGCACACACATAGTTCCACTGCCATTAACAGGGTCTAGGAGTCAAAAGGACAAACACTGACAAAAAATGGCAAAGTCGGTTGAAGAACTGGGACTTGGTAGCTTCAAATTTGTAGCTATTTTAACAGATAAATACAGAATAAGGGGAAAGGAGCATACTTTTGTTTTGGCTTTGCCCTATTTTTTTTTCATCTGGACTTCAGAAGACAAGTTGTGAGGGTGAATGTATGACTACCATTATAGGCAATAAGATATGAACTGGTGAAATTGAATAAATTCTAGTTGACTTTAACAAATAGTTATCTCCTCATGTACTTTCACTTATTATAGAACTAAGATTGTCTCATACAACTGATAGATTTAATTAGCAACATATAACAACAATTTGAGATTTGTTGCTTAAAAGTGTCCCCACTCAGTGTAAAAAGATAAATGTAACTTAGGAAAATATTTTTTTTCTCTATATGCAGAGATAGGAATGAAGCTACAGAAGATCCCTACCATGAAGTGCAGATCAGTTAGAAGTTGATATTAAAAGGGAGTTGCTCATTGATATGAAGCATTTTTGTTGGTTGAAACAACTGAAAGTTGCTTATTGTAGCCATCAGGGGAAGAGCAGAATGAGCAATGAATATGAAACCAGGAAGACAAACTGGGTTCCTTGAGAGCTCTTAAGTAAAAGTCACATGTCATGTAGAAGAACAGAGATACTATATTATAGTATACTATATTATTTTTTCTCAGTTTAATGAGAATTACATTTCTTAACAACAACAAAAAATTTTTCAGTTATCCCAAATATCTATCTACGCAATGTCTAAAAAAGGAATTATGTTGTTCTCCAAGCATCGTGGAAGGTGTATTAGTAAGAATTATCTAAAACTGAATAAACCTTCAGGCAAGATGATAGCAACCAAACTTTATTATGCACAGTGCAATACCTTTCTTAATAAACATTTTTGCTGTAGCTGTACTCCCATGATAGATACACTCGGGTAGAATCATGGAATCATATGATTCTTTCTTTTTGTTGCCTTTTTTCTGAAGTTTCTGGAAAAATAAAGTTCCTGATCCCATTTGTAGGCCTTGATGTTGTAATGCTTTTACAAGCCAGCTAAACTTTTAACTGCTTTGTATGTTTATAAAGGTAACACTTTTGGGTAATGTTTCAGCTTGCATGTTTAAGAGGAGAGCTTTAATGCATAAGGTAATGTTTCCTGTGATGTCTTACAGACTATGTCTCTGAAGCAGTGTTGGAGATGCAATGTTTGTAAGCCTTTGAGAGTGGCTGCTGAAAAGCATGCGGTCTCTCAGACGTGTAAACAAACATGAGGAGACAACTTTATTTTAAGGCTCTTCCTTCCACAAAAATAGTTTTTTCAACACACACAGTGTTAATATTACTTATCCACTGCATACCCACTATCTGCACTCCCAAGGGTGAATTAGAATCAAATGCATTTCAATTAGTGACAGAAAAAATACCAATTTAGAAATGCATTTTCTCCCAAGCCTTATTAGAGAAAGATGCGAAGATACTCCTTATGCCTTTAAAAATGTTAGTATTAACATCATGACTAGATAAAAGTGTCATAAAAATGTGACAACAATCTAATTTCCAATCTATGGAACAAACAAGCTTAGTTACTAAGGACAAAATATATCCCCCAGAGAAAAACTGTATGAAAGTGGTAATTGCATAATTGTGAAAAGGCTGAACACTGATTACTTGAGAGTTCATGTTTTGTTTGCTGCTGCACAGATGATAGCAACAGATTCCTTTCCTTCATAATCAGTAAACAAAAATGCCAGTCTATCAGCTTATGTGTATTTAACCCCAAGGCGGAATTTGACTGAGTTTGTCTTTGTCTCTCAGTTGCTGAAAGGTTGAGACTGACCCTTCATAACAGAGGAAAATGTTACTGTGAATTCAAGGCAAATGATTCCAGAATGTTTATTAACCTCTGCACTTTGATCCAAATTTATAAAAGAACATGAAAAAAAAATGAAAAAACTTTAATGCAGCCTGGCATTATTTTTTTCTATGATACAAAGAAGCCACTCAAATGCCACTTTGAAGTCATAATGTCTGTTCCAAGACGCTCATTACACTTACCGAAAAACAATTATCTCTGCTCTGATCCACAGGAACGCCGAGTGAATAGGTAACACGTCCATTTTTATTAGTAAAAAAATCACAAATTTGAACAAGAAATATTGAATATTTTGTCATTTGGGTTATTAGGCTTCCATATCTTTTCATACTCTATCTTGTATACTTTTAGTGGCAGGGAGTATATGTTTTATAATTAATCTAATTTTTGAGTCTCTGTGGTTGGAACTACTTTTTTGCGAGAGATACAGCTTTTGTCTCAGAAAGCATAGAAACAAAATAGTAGTAATAACATAAATCAAATACCAACAGTCTGAATACTTACACTGAATAAGGCCAAAAATTACATTACTATTGCTCAAATGTTTTTCATTAGCTGAAGAAGAAGGAGACCATCTGCTGAGGAAGTGACAGCAGGGTAACATTAGGAATTTCTTGAAGTACAGCAACGTTACAATGTCAATCCGCTTTATGTGAATGTGCAGGACACATTTCACATAACAGTTTTCTCTAGTTTTGTCTTTTCTTATAGGACATTCACTTTACATTCAGTTCCTGCTGTCTCTTAGCCACTCCTCTATCCTTCTCATCCCGCTTTGAATTTCAGACAGTCATGATATCAGGGCTGGAAGGAGATAGATTGTATAGAAATAAGAAGTAAACGGAAATCTGGAGTGTTTTGACAAACTAAATCCTAACTTATAAAAGTGGTGTTATATTTACTGCATAATCTGAAAAAAACATGACAGACTTGAGCATCTATTTATGGCTACTTTTACAGAAAAGCAGAGATAAAGTTTACATTATATTCTTTAAGTATCAGTATATTTCCAACTTCCATGAATGCTCTTTGTTTTGTATATGACAAACATTCATATACTTAAGATTTATAGATAAGAGATCGCTAATACGATGAAAATAACTTCCATACTAAAGAATCTTGTTGATTAGGAGACAAAGTGAAGAATGAAAATGACATATCTATATGAAAGACCATACCTATTCCTCCTTTCTATTCAAAAGACTTAAAATATTCATCTGATTTTAAAAGGTCTACCTTTTAGGATGGTTGGTTTCAGGAACTGCTAAGTGTCTATAAGGCCTTTTTGCAGAACATTAACACTTTCTATTGGCAGACATGAAATTATGTGGAATTCTAGTTCCTGCTGTGAAGTTGTCCACATTACAATGCTCATGCCTGTGGCAGTCTTAGCAGCCAGATCAGGTACTAAATGGGCCATAAAATATACTAACATATCTTAGATAGGTTTTTTGCAGGAAAATAGAGAGGAAAAGGAAAAGGCAAGGCACTTTCAAGAGTATTAATGGTGAAACAATGAAGATGTGAGCAAAACACACTGCATTTGCCCTTGCTGTATTTGTTTCAAAGCCTTTACTATACATAAATATTTTGTGTTTAATTCTACTATTAAAAACATTTTGCCAGCAAATATGGAATATAGTCTCTAGGCAACTAATTGGAAACTTTCTATTCAAGCTTAGATGACCTGAAGCTTTTAGACTCATTAACCAAATCTTGTGGTCAATGTGCCTAAGAAATACACTTTATCCCTTAATCCTTTGTGCTTTTACTTTGTCTAGTATTTATATACTTGGGGATTTTCTTCTGGGTTTGTTTTTATGTTGTTGTTTTTGTTGTTGTTAACATTGATTAGGTTTTGTTACTTTTTTTAACATTATAAAATCTGTATGATATTATTTTAGAAAAGAGTTTTGATATTCACCCTAATAATTTATGAAAATGCATCAGAAGTTCAAAACGTGACAGATATAACCATTGAAAACAAACAAACAAAAAGAATATTTTTGTTTATGAGTTTAATTATTCTGTACAAGGTTAATTACTTCCAAATAAGGAAGATTTTACATAACATTTCAGAATTATCAAAGCACCCAAAGTAGCAGTTATCATTAAAAGCACCTTTCACCACTTGGAATCAGAGAAGCAATAGTGCATAATGTTCAATTGTTGAAGTACTACAATAAAACTATCCTATATTTATTCCTTTTAACATGCCTACTTGAGACCCATCTGATGCTCAAAATAAGAAGGAAGCTCTCCAGCCTAGAATGCTAGTTGTTAATTAAACATTTTTGACAGTGCCTCAAAGATAAATGCAGTTTTGTAGTAGTGAAAAATCACTGAATCAATCAGAATGGTAGCTTTCCTGCTCATTTATCACATGGTCCATAATCTTTTTTTTTTTCAGAAAGACAGATAGACCAAAACAACCCCTTATCTAAGTGTTGTAAGGAGTTTTAGGCTTCTAAGAAAACTTTCAAGGACATCAGTTTTCACTTTCTGAGGTGTAAAATTGTGATAAAAGGCTGTGACTGGCTAACACTTTTTCTTAAAATACCTTTATTGCCTTAGAGGCTGAAATGATAGCTGTACAAATGGGGTTACAGCAGCCTTATGTATATTTTACATGTGGTCATC
>NW_010098004.1:14493-31479 GCF_000699245.1 Pterocles gutturalis
CTTAACTCAGGAGAAATGAACTGGGATTCATATTTATTAAATAAAGTAGAAATTTTAGTATCGAAGCTACATTGGAAGGATGGCTTATGGTCAAGGCATTAAACTAAAGAAGATGCAATGTGTTACAATAATTTAGCAATCTTTTTTTCAGTTTTTCATTAGATAGCTTTTATCCACAGGTAGCTAACTTCATCTCCTTATGCTTTACTGGAAACTTGAGAATCAAGTAAGAAATTTTTTTTTTTTTTTTTTTGGTCAGGCATCTCTTACACTGACAGTTTTCCTAGAATATTTCTCCCTGTATTTGTTTAGCATTTAGAACAATACAGCCATGGCATTGTTTGGTTCCCTTAGATGGTGTTGTATCAACTATGGGCGAAAACCTGTCTCTAGACTAAGACATAAAGTTGATAATATGTGCATGATAGTATGTACACAATAGGTTCAGAAGTCCATGGGACCTATGAGATATATCCCTTGGTCCTGAGAGAACTGTTAGATTAAGTTGTTAAGCCACCATTCATCACACTTGAGAAGTCGTGGCAGTCTTGTGACATTCCCACTGACTGGAAAAGGGGAAACACAACCCCCATTTTTAAAAACGGAAAAAAAGAAGACCTGGGGAACTACAGGCCAGTCAGTCTCATCTCTGTGCCTGGCAAGATCATGGAGCAGATCCTCCTGGAATCTATGCTAAAGCACATGGAAAATAAGGAGGCAATTGGTGACAGCCAGCATGACTTCACTAAGGGCAAATCATGCCTGACAAATTTGGTGGCCTTCTATGCTGGGGTGACAGCACTGGTGGATAAGGGAAGAGCAAGTGATGTCATCTACCTGGACTTGTGCAAAGCCTTTGACACTGTCGCACATGACATCCTTGTCTCTAAATTGGAGAGAAATGGATTTGACAAATGGAGACATGGACAGTGGGATTGAGTGCAGCCTCAACAAGTTTGGTGATGACATCAAGCTGTGTGGTGCAGTCGACGTGCTAGAGGAAGGAATGCCATCCAGAGGGTCCTTGACAAGCTTGAGAGGTGGGCCAATGCAAACCTCATGAAATTTAACAAGGCCAAGTGCAAGGTCCTGCACGTGGGTCAAGGCAATCTCAAGCACAAATATAGGCTGGGTAGAGAATGGTTTGAGAGCAACCCTGAAGAGAAGGACTCGGGGGTGTTGGTTGATGAGAAGCTCAACATGACATGGCAACGTGCATACTTGTAGCCCAGAAAGCCAACTATATCCTGAGCTGCATCAAAAGAAACATGGCCAGCAGGTCGAGGGAGGTGATTCTCCCCCTCTACTCCACTCTTGTGAGACCCCCCTGGAGCACTGTCTTCAAATCTGGAGTCTTCGGCACAGGAAGGATATGGACCTGTTGGAGAGCATCCAGAGGAAGACCACGAAAATGGTCAGAGGGCTTGAGCTCCTCCCATACAAGGACAGGCTGACAGAGTTGGGACTGTTTAACCTAGTGAAGAGAAGGCTCTGGGGAGACCTCAGAGCAGCCTTCTAGTACTTCAAGGGAGCCTACAGGAAATATGGGAAGGCACTCTTTATCAGGGACTGCAGTGATAGGACAAGGGTTAACGGTTTTAAGATGAAAGAGGGTAGATTTAGATTAGGTATTAGGAAGAAATTTTTTCCTGTGAGGGTGGTGAGGCAGTGGCCCAGGTTGCCCAGAGAAGCTGTGGATGCCCCATCCCTGGAGGGGTTCAAGGCCAGGCTGGATGAGGCTTTGAGCAACCTCGGCTAGAGGAGGGTGTCCCTGCCCATGGCAGGGGGGTTGGAACTAGATGATCTTTAAGGTCCCTTCCAACCCAGATCATTCTATGATTCTCCAAATGTTCTGGATTTTTGTTTTGTTTTGAGTTTTTTGCATTTTAAAAATTCTTCATCAGTTGTTTTGTAGCTTGTGTTTCATATTTTAATTACCATATCAAAAGTGCATAGTTCTAGTATTATATCTGAGAATTAATTCACTGGAGAGACACACCTGTTGAATTGAATGAGAGTATTCAATGTGGACAAAGCTTCATTAAAAAAGAATACTACTGTTAAGAGCAGTGAAAATTTACCAATAACTATCTGCTGTAGAAGGTGTTAAAAATACCCTCTTTGATGATAGTTGTTGTAAAAGTCATACAGCTGTTCCCACAGGTAATAATGCTAGAAGTGACAACAATAACAAAAAAATAACAAAAGAGAAATTAAATCAATTATGTCATGAATGGTGCAAGCTGGCTTATATGATGGCAAATTTATCTTCATGGACACAGAGAAATGTGAATCTCACAGAGTAACCTGCCATACTCAGTTTCATTTACACTTGCCTAATGTTCAAGTTCGATTCAGACCGCCTACATTTAAAGTCAGATGTCTGGCTTAAAGTGCATAGTGGACAGTAAATAGTCTGAGTTGCTTCACTTGCTCTCAGCATACAAATAAATGGACCTCCCACAGGTACATGTGCAAAGGAAGCAGGGGATGGACAGATCTGTTTGGTTTTGGATGCCTGCCTTAACAAGAGCCCAGAAAGCAAGTATAGCAGGTAGAGCGGCCTCTCGGTCATTCAGCGTAGTTCATTTTCAAGAACAGTGTAATATCTTTTTAAGAGAGGCAAACTGAAAGACATTAGAGAAAAGAAGTTAAAATTTCATAAAATTTCATATCCATTCTCCTTATTCTGAGATCAGTCCTAATGCTGCTCTGGGTAATGAACATCCCTGTTGTGAACAGGAGGTAAGCCTAAACATCATTACAATCCCTCTAGCCTAAAAATGTAGGTGTGCAAGAATTACATCAGTTTTAAGATCAATCAATTTTAAATATTGAATTGCAAATATTATATTAGTGACTGAATATTCTGCTAAAAAATCCCAAAGCTTGAATATATTTGCAGTAACTAATGGAACAGTTCTGAGAAACAAATGTATACAAATTTCCATCTATTCACAGACAGAATAAAGGACCACATTCAGCAATGATGAATACTTCAATCAGCTAAGAATAATAATGCAACTTCGAATGTCTCCTAATCTTTCCTACAGGCTTCTCTCTCGATAAGATGTGGGATCTCACATAATCCTATAATTCCTAAAACGACTCTGGCTTTATTTGGGTGCGTGTGCCTGAATGTAACTGAGTAATTATACAACCATATGCATAAAACACAGTTCAAATCCCACAAAGAACCTTCCAAAACTAGGAAATTTTGGCAGGTATAGCAGACAAATTAACCAAACTTCCAAAACTAGGAAGTTCTGGAAAGTTATGGAGGTATTGGAGGAAGTAGATTATAAAAATGATAATCCACGGCAAATCAATTTCATCTGACTTCTATTTGACACCAGAGTCTCGGTAATGAAGAATTTGTAAACAGGATCTTTGAGGGAAGGTTAAATAGCAAAAATAAAGATATCCAAACAGGTGCTTCAAAAATTGCCTTCAAATACTGAATGTAAGTGGAAAGTAAATTTAAAGGGATACAAGGTACAAAAATCTAAGGTATTGTGAGCACAAAATAAATATACTTACACAATGCAGTCCACCTTTTTTTAACTGACTCAAAACTGTAGATTGTTACAGAGCAACAGCTCATCTCTTTTATCCTTAGGCAAAGAAAAATAGTGTAATAATAATTAACATTCATTCGAAGTAATTTTGGTGAGTGAATAGAGTCCTGTTTTCACTACCTTATATTACTTCGTGGTCTCTGTCAGTATGTGTGAAACTATTAATATTTCATTACATTACTGTCTTGACATAAGCATTAAAACTACTGTGAACAGACACAAAGCAGAAAGGAAGGCACATGTAAGTAACAAAATTCACTTTTAGTTGTATTTCATAGAGAGAATTATTATACCTCTATGTGATAACACTAAGTTGCTTTATGACATTTCAGAACAATGACTGTTGCATTGTTTTGAGTTACTTTGAGTGTTGAGAGTCTCTTTGCACTAAGAATCATAAAGTATTCAATTATAGCTGTGTGAAAAAGAGTGCAGATATTTGTATCTATGGATTGCTTGAACTTTTCTTCTAAAATTTTGGTGGATTTGACCCCAGCACATCATCTGTGTTTCTAACAGATATCTAACACCTCTATATTTATATTAATATTTAGGGTTTATTTTTCAAAAAAATATAAGTGGGATTGAAGACTAATATATGTCTTTTGTTTTGGGCTTGTTTGTTTGTTTGTTTGTTTCAGTGGGAAATTATAATTTAGGGTAAAATTCATCTAGCCTAGTTTTCCCTGGTAAAATCAGACATCTCATGTGATTTAGAGCTCTGGGGTTGCAGGACTGGTTAGTGCTCTAGAATGTGCAAACTAGTCTTTAGGGTCTCTTCCTAACAAACACTTAAAAGAAAAGTACCCGCAGAGAGAGATTTATTCTCCCTGTCTCAGACCCTGATGCAGATAGAGTGAATCATCACTGCAGGTGTCTGCTTCTCTTCAGACTGGGAAGGAACCTGGAGACCTAACTGTGCCCTGATATTTAACTGTTAAAAGACCAGAGGCACATGAAATACGTACCACCCTCATGGTGGGTCCCTTTGATGATCTTCCTGTTAAATTGTTTTTCTCCAGATGAATGTGTTTTAGGTTTTATATTTTTTTAATCTCTTCTTTTGTGTGTGTGTGTAATTGAAATTAAAATTCGAATGCAGCTGTGCTGGAGACAAAAGACATCAGCAGTGCTCTGGAAAGCTATTTTTTCCGCCTACATAATTTTCCCTGGCAAAAATCTACGAAGGATTGATTATGAAAACCAATAGAGAAAAAGAAGGGAGATCTTCAGAAATTCTCTATTTTTTCCCCCTTCATTGTTGTTTTGTTGAAGTGATCTTTCCCAGGACTGCAATAAAGGACACCTCTCTATATAAGTAAGAGCAACTCTTGGTCACATTGTTTTAAGTAGAAGATATTTAAGCTGGCAATTTTATTTGCTAGCAAAGAATTATATATGTAGGTGTCACAGACCTTATGCCTATTATAGAAATTATATTTGATAATATCATGAAACGTGGTTTCTTCCAGTAGTGGTTTTATATTACTTCATACAATTTTCCTTCTTTCTCTGTTTTATTATTAACTTATATTAGTCTTTTTTAGAATGTAAATATTCATTTGGATATATCAGAGTGTAAATATAAGTAAATATTATTTCTTACTTTAACGACCTGTTATTGTTTGCTTGACTTATTTCCTACATTTATCCCACTTATTAAAAATCAAATTCTAAGTAAAATACATACAAGATGTGAACAATGCTTATCTCCTAATTGAAAGAAACAATCATTTATGTCCACAGTAGTTATTTAAAGTTTAAGCAGTAGTATGTCAAGTTAATTCAATGTCAGCAGTGTATTTTGACATATTCAGAATTTCTATTACCTTTGTTTCACTCTACTTTTTAAATTATTTAAAAACGTATTGCAAACAATCACAAACATTGAAGCGGTAATATACTTTGAAATGAGAGCGTACAGAAAAAAATCTATCAGTAAATGTAACGATATATTTAATCACGCTCTAAGTTACCGTGCAATTTTAGTTTTTCTCATATTTTGTAGTTCTAGTTTAAAAGAAAATAAGGTGAAAACTGAACACGGACCTGTTGGAGCAAGTTCAGAGGAGGGCTGCAAAAATTATCAGAGGGCTGGAGCACCTCCCATAAGTGGACATGCTTAAAGAGTTGGGGTTGTTCAGCCTGGAGAAGAGAAGGCTCCAGGGAGACCCTACAGCAGCCTTCCAGTACCTGAAGGGGGCTACAGGAGAGATGCGGAGGCACTCTTTATCAGGGAGTGTAGTGAGAGGATGAGGGGAAACAGTTTTAAACTGAAAGACAGTAGACTTAGATTCGATATTAGGAAGAATTTTTTTCTGTGAGGGTGGTGAGACACTGGAACAGGTTGCCCAGGGAAGTTGTGGATGCCCCATCCCTGGAGGTGTTCAAGGCCAGGCTGGATTAAAAAAAGTTAAATGGTCATCATCAGCTTGACTCAGAAGTCCTGAAAAGCAATAATATACCCTGAAGATAATCGCTGATCAAGAAATGTGTGTCAATGTGCCAATAATTTTGCTAGAATTTTGAAGTAAGTAGTTTCTAGGTGGCTCCCTTGCAGCACTATTTTGTGCTTGTTAAAGCAGCAGTTGTTAGTTCCCATTTTGTGTGAGATCCTCCAGTATGATGATGACACTTTGTACAGATACTGGATTACACAGTCTCCAAAGGCTAATCTCATAATCTCTTGTCACTGTGGAGTTATTACCCACAAAAATGGTTGGAGGACCCATAATTATACCAATCCCCACTTGACATTTTAGACCCTTTTGCCACTATCTTAAGATATCCGAAGTTCCAGCACCACACATCATCAAAATACTGTTAGGCAGCTATCAAGCAGCACCATGAGGATCAGAGTTATGTAATATCTACCTATAAATGACTATTACAGCTCTTCTGTCCTGTGTGTTTGACCTCAGACAGGAAAGCAGGTCTATTGAATCTGTGTGATAAAAACGCAAATTAAGACCTCAGATTTTCCTTTTTCTTTAGTTTTCTTGCTGTTCATAATCTAAGGTATCATTTTACTGCTTATTAACACATAAACATTCCATTATATCAATTCATTTGTTTACATGTTCAGTGGAGTGCTTCATTTCAGTGTTCAACAAAAACAGTCTGACAGATATGATTTTAATTCTGTACAGAGAAAAAGCATTTGTGTATTTTGTGAAGACTATTTACCACTGTATATGATATATGGGCTACAATAAATATGAACAAATAACTATAGGCATAAATTCTGATCTTTGTGTATGTACTTTATTGGTAGCAAGCTTCAGAAAGACATGTCAAAAGTATTAAGAATGATGTGTTCAGGTTTTTCTATCTGTATATCTATATATAGGTGAATAATTTCAATAGAAGTCCCCTGTATGGATGTATAAATCCCAAACACTCAAAATCATTGTAGGTGTCAAGTTTCAGCAGCAAAAACTGAAAAGAAAGGAATTATTATTATATTCTAACTCACGAAACTGTCAGTTACAAAAAGCTGTTTTTGTTAGGGTTGCTTGAGACATGAGCAGATGAGACAGCTTAACTTTCAAAGTTCCCTTTTCACTTCACAATGGAAACACAAACACTGATCAGAAATATTTTTAGACTTTTTTACTGTAGAAAATAAATTTTATTAAAAAAAATAAGTATTTAAATTGAAACTGTATAAACTCATGCACATTTTGTATAGCTAGTTCTTGTAAATTAAATACTTTGACAATTCCTGCTATATATTTTCACTAAAAAATCAGCTAAACAGTGTCCAACTGCTAAGGCAAACGAAAAATTTTGACATCAGTTTAAGTAAGTAAGTAAATAAATAAATAAATCCTAATAGTTTTGTTGAAAGCATTTCAACCAACTGTACTACTGTTTTTTTCCACCTTATACAGGATGGACCATATGCTGAAAGTTATCCAGCTCACAGGTGAATCGATAGAAGCCTTCCTGACTTCGATGAGAGCTGAATCAGACCCAGTGTGAAGAGCTATTGATGCTGTTCTATGATTCTGACAATCCATCAGAGCAAAAACAATGCACAAAATACAGCTCAGCACAGTGCAAAGGAGGTAAGATCAGCCATATCCTCTGTGTTTTCTCCCCCGTGACCTACCAGTGGTTCTTTTTGCACTCTTAGCTTCACAGCGGGCCAAATTAGGTAAAGTCAAAGTCTCAACTTTTTTTTTTTTTTTTTTTCTTTGCTTTTCTTGTCCATAAGTGAAGTGAAGGTGAGGTTTCAGGGACCTTTGGGATAATATACTTGAAACAAGTCCATTTTTTCTGTCCCTCTCTAACATAAGTAACAAGTATCAGATACACTCTGTGATGATCATGAAGAAGTGCTGGAGAGAAGAACCAGAAAACTTGTCTTTTATACGTGTTAGCTCAGCCTAGTTTTCCTGCTTTGTCACTGTCTTTAATTTCCCCTCTAGCTCTATAATGACTCCTGTCTGTCTCTTAAATTCATCTATAGTATGTGCTTCAGTGGGCTTACCTGACAACTTATTCCCCGCATTTATTATTTTTAGAATGGAATAGCTGTGCTTGAATATTGCTGCTGTTTCCACTTAAAGGAATATTGGCTACTCATCAGGTGTTGTTTTTTTTAAATTGACTAATTTTTAAACATACACTTTTTTATGGACATATCCCTCTTTAAACCTTATAGCCAGGTCTCGATATCTGTAATTGTATCTCTGCTCCACCACTGACATATAGTACAATCTTATGGTTAGATTAAAAATATTCAGCTAGCTCTCCTGAGTCAGTGTAGTAGGTGCTGGTACAGTAATAAAATCTTGCATGTCCCCCTATAACTGGATGTAATCTTTCCAAAGAGCAAGTCAGAGAGACAACTGCACATTTTCCGTGATGCTGTGAGTGTGACTACACATCAGCAGAACATCAATGTTCTCCAGTCACCTAACAAACTAACAGAAACTGACATACTAGCCCCATATGTCTTTCAGCACTGGAAACACTCGTGGGTATTTGCAGCACTCATTGTCTTTCTTCCCTGTCTCTGTTTTCTAAAACCATAACAGTGATTGGCTGTTTTTTTTTTCTAAAATAATCCATAAACAGGACTTAAAATGGACAAAGACTGTGGCAAAACAGTGTAAGGAAGGATTGTTTAGAAACTCTTGTAAGAGTTTCTAGCTAAGTTATTAAGTATCTGTAGCTTTGAGAAAGCAAATGATTCTATGATTCTATTCCTTCTAGGTTCACAGGGATGACTGATTTGAGCAACAATTTTGGGCTTGTTTCAGAGGTCCACATGATAAAAGGACATCTGCTCTTAGTAGAGGGCATCATACTAGTGGTCTTTAATGCTGACTGATTCTTGAGCAAGAATGTGATGATCAGCTTCACACTTCCACAGTTTGTTACTTCTCCATGTTTTCACTTACTGATGTATGTTAACGACATGGAGATAGCCCAACCTTCTTAAAGTAAACTGGTTTCTTGTTTAAGGAGTGCTTTACGTCTGGCATTCTAGCCACGTGCGTGAGATTAGCTTTCTGGCACATCTTCAAAATTATTTATTTTTGCAAATAATAGTTTAAAAGTCTAACTCAGGTCATAACATCAAAGAGGAACTGGACTGGTGGACAGATATGATACTGCTGGTGGAGGTATATTACAATACTCAAAAGAGCAGAAAGAGCTATTAAATTCTTCCTACTATGCCCCCTCACTCTTTTCAAGCTAGGGCTGGTATGCATGGTGAGAAAAAGGCAATTTATTAAAGGGAGAAAAAGGCAGTTTAGTGTTATTCAGGCCTTATTCTTCTGCACAGGCTGTGGCACCTTTAGGTAAAATTTTTTTTTGCACTTTCAAAAAGTCAAGACAAACACCAGTAACTCACTGAAATAGCTCAACATGACAATAGCTTTCAAATCACCACCATTTGAGAGTCTAGGGGTGAGCAGGATTATATGCATCTTCCAGAACTGGCATCAAAATAAAGCAAAACAAAATAAACTTCACAAGCTAATAATAAAAATGTCCTGTCCTAAAATGGACAATGTCTTATTTTGTTAAGTAGCAAACCTCAAATAAATTTAAACTAGATTTTAAGGAATAGTACAATGAAATTTCACTGCTTTTTTTTCTCATCTATATCAGCTTTACTTGCTAATCACAAAGATGGGGTTTTTTGAGCTAGATAGGCTCCTGGTAAATTGAGATACTTTACATGTATGCATAGTTGCAGTAATTAAGCAGTGATGATGTCAAACTATTATGAATAAAGACTAAAAGGAAGAAAACATATCTATTGTATAACTGTTGAAAGTATGTCCATATTACTCTGTATAATCTGCATGGTTTATAGACAGAGATATAAGCTTTCCCAAAAAGAGTTGGGGTTGTTCAACATGGAGAAGAGAAGGCTCAGGGGAGACCTTATAGAGGCCTTCCAGTACCTGAAGGGGGCTACAGGAGAGATGGGGAGGGACTTTTTACAAGGGCATGTAGCAACGTGAGGAGTAATGAATTTAAACTGGAAGAGGGTAGATTTAGACTAGATATTACGAAGAAATTCTTTACTGTGAGAGTGGTGAGACACTGGAACAGGTTACCCGGAGAAGTTGTGGATGCCCCATCCCTGGAGGGGTTCAAGGCCAGGCTGGATGAGGCTTTGAGCAACCTGGGCTAGTGGGAGGTGTCCCTGCCCGTGGCAGGGGGGTTGGAAATCGATGAACTCTCAGGTCCTTTGTAACCCAAACCATTCTAGAATTCTATGATGATATGACACTGTATTTACATGTTCTATGTCTCCTTGAAGGAGCTATTCCTCTTCATTGGCTTCATCTTTTCTCTCAGTCTGAAGTAGCTGGGATGAACACAGTGAATATTGTCACGGTCCACTAAGGACTCGTGATGGTTCTTTGCTGAGATCTCTAAGTTCAAAATTAAGGCGACCACACCAAAAGGGGTTAGCTTCAGCTAAATAGCAAAAACTTTATTATTTTGTGTCCATAAGCGACGTGCAATAGATAAAGGGAGTGAAAAGTAAGTAAAAAGAGGAAAAGAGGATTATAGCTACCACTGCGGGTCCAAGGCATCCCCTGGGCCCGGAGCCAGCAGCGTCCCGCCGGTCCTAATGATCAATCGTCGTCGGTCCTTGGTGGGGAAGGCTTCAACTTTAGGTTGCTAGGTGATGACCTTTTATGCTAAACTACACACCTTGCTCCTCCTCTGCCTCGGAGGCAGGTAGTATTTGGGATGGAGGTGTGTTTTGATATTATAATGGCATTATAACAAGCAAAGTTCTCCTCAGGGTAAAGATTTTTGGCATGGTGTCTGCCATCTTTCTGGTTGGCTAGCCGTGGCACCTAGTCTTGGACAGGGCAGGGCCGTGGAACGAGACCGTTTCACTCCGTCCCCCATCAATCCATCTTGTACCAGGGTGTGTTGCCAGGGAACCAAGTTCTTTGCACGCCAGCCGCGCCTTTGTCTCAGAAAGTGGCAATTGTGTTTTACTTTTACCCTGGAGATTTTCTCATGATATCGTAACTTTGCTGCAACAGGCCTGTCGAGATGAGTCTTGCTCCCAGGCCGCATCAAATCCATAGGGAAGGACCCTATAGTCTAACTGGGGGTGTCATGTCCTTAATGACAAGGTTGAGACAAGCTGATTTTCTAACCGACTCTTACATTACTCTTACCGACCACATCTCCTGCATAAAATTCTTCCCAGTTGCTGCAAAGAACTAACAGCTTTCTACAGGAACTAGCTTTGAAGTTTGTTCTGCAGTACTTAAATTTAAGAAGTAAAAATTTTAACAAACAATATAATTTATCACTTTGCAAGACTATTATTGATTTAAAGAATAACCATTTTTCCATGCAACAGTTTTGTCCGTTCTCGACATACTACAGCAAAATTCTAGAGCTCCTATTTTCTCATTTATATGAGAAATATTTATATGAGTATATTTATATGTTTCCAACCTTTCTGAAT
This sequence comes from Pterocles gutturalis, assembly GCF_000699245.1. Classification (NCBI taxonomy): domain Eukaryota; kingdom Metazoa; phylum Chordata; class Aves; order Pterocliformes; family Pteroclidae; genus Pterocles; species Pterocles gutturalis. Next base: position 26,041 of record NW_010098004.1, read on the forward strand.
TATGAGATAACACTTACTGTTTATGCTTAGACAACTTCAGGAGAACAGTCTTTCACCATTGGTGAATGCATCTTTTAAGACTACACCTTCCAGGGAAAGTAAGAAGAAGTATATTACTGAAATTGTTAAAAGGGATTTTTCCATTGATCCCAGCTAACGAGATTCTGGGCTAGTTCTTAAATTTGGCTGACATTATACTGCACAAGGAACCACGTTTCCATCTACTGATGAGGGTTAAGCATGTTATAATCTTAAAATGGATGTCCTCAGGCACCATCTCTACAGCATGAGTTTAATAATATTTTTAGATGTTGTTGCCATGGAAAACTTTTATATTACTCTAAGGAGTCTTTCACACATTCTTATTCTGTGTGTCATTCTGTCTTTGAACGTATGGAGGTAAAACAGCACTCTCTTGGCTAAATATGAATTCTATACAAATTTGAATATCTAGTATGAATCTCGAATGTACAGTTGTCATACAATAATAATATTTTTTTTGTTTTGGAATAAATGGTTTTGGTAAGAAAGCAAGTATTACTGATGGATCTCAGGTTGGAATATTTTTCATATGACCATTCCATACACACTATTACCTGATAAAACGTATGATCTTAGATCTCTTTATTTTACATTTCTGAGTGTTAGACATGTATAATACATTTTTATGTGTTCAGAAGATAATTTTGTTTGCTAGTCTTCCAGCTAGCTGTATCATACTTTTTGGTTTTTTTTTTTTTTGTTTCGGGTTGTTGGTTGGGTTTTTTGTTTCTTTATTTGTTTTTTTAGTAGCTCAAATACTTTATTAATTGGGAACGTCATACAAGGAAGGAGGTTCAGTCAGGCTGTAACATAAATGAACACTAATTATTTTTTCCTTCTCTGACACTTTTTTTCTGAAGCAAAAGAGAAACATTAATGGTTTATATGTGTGTTATGATGGCTTTTTATTATCTGCACAGTTTTATGAGGCAATTGTAGTCTAAAAAGCATGATGTAAAAAGATGTTAAAACTTAAAAAAAAAATAATTTAACTGTCAATATAGAAGAGCATTTTGCCCCAGAATGAACAGCTTTATATCCAGAAAAATAATCTTTCCTTACTGGGCATTTCTTAATGTTTGAAAGACATATAAAAAAGAAATACAGCATCTATTTCAGCTTATGAATCTACTAAGAGAACTTAGCTGTGATGAGCAACATACTTTCAATCATAAGTACTATGTGATTTTTCTTTTGAATCATCTTTATTCTCAATTGTTATACCAGCATCAGTGCTGACATTACTGATTTGCTGTGCTGTTAGAACCCAATTCAGCAAAGTCCTTGAGAAGTACTCAACTTTAAATAGGGGAGTAGATCAATCAAGTTACTTATATCTTTAGAATTTAAGTACAGTGAAATGTTTTCATGAATTCCCGTTAAAAAGAAAGAGTGAGGATCAAAGGTCTTTTCGTATCCTTCATAATCACCACCTGCATAGGGGTAGTGTTTGTACCTGATTGGCAAATTTTTCTTTTTTTTTTTTTTTCTTTTTTTTCTGTTCCCCCACAAAAGACTGCAGATACAAAGAAATACAGTTTGAAAAACAGGATTTTTATTTTTGTGTGTGTGTTGCATAGTTTTAGAACATGTCTTTTTTGGCAACCAAAACACGCAATATTGTCTAATCAGAAACAGCAATTCAGAAGGAAATTCAGAAGGCTTCCTGGAATATTTAAATAAAACTTGATTGTGTTCTCTATAATATTGTCTTTTATCAGTAATATATGTAGAGAAGACAGTATTGAGAAGCTGAAGAAACAGAAAAAAATCTTACATTTTGTTTTTTGTTATCTTTTAAGGTTGATTCCTTATCAATATTTCTGTAGTGATATGTTTTCCATATAAATAAATGAACATTCAAAAAGGGCTAAGAAGCTTTTACAAGATTAGTTTTGACCCTGACTGTTTCTAACAATGCAGTCACATCTCATTCAGGAAATTGCAGCTACCACAGGCATTGAGCATCCAATCATTCTGAGAATTATCTTTTGAGATAAATAAGGAAACATACTGGTAAGGCATTACTATGATCCTTACAGCCACAACCAAACTGTAAATATTTGATGAATAATGGAAGAAAATTAATCTCGAGTGACAATGCAGGTATTATTAAAAAAGATAAAAGCAAAATTAATTTTGCCAGTGTCATAGTTTTTAATGTTTCTAAAATTTCAGGCCTGAACTTCCCATAGCAAAACAGATCACTATTGTTCTAGCCGTGAGTTAAAGGCAGGATGACACATACCTTGTACATTGATTTCATTTCGCAATCCACTCATCAACCTGCATGCTGCAACAACATGAGGAAAGATGCACTGCAGTTAACTTCCGATATCACTCATCTCTTTGCTGGTCTTTGTTAGTTAACTACACTGCAGTGAATCTGAGGACCAAGGGAACAAATGTCAAACATTTTTAACCCTGCTGCTTGAAATACGTCTTTCTTAAAATAAAAGTAAAAAAATAAACTTGCCATGGTATTGTTAGATAGAAGTCAATCGTCTGAAGCCTATAGTCATTCCAAAATGATAGAATACTGCTGTATCATTTATCAGACAATAATGAGATGTAAACACCTCTAGTTAAGTATTTGTCTCAAGTTCACTTATTAATCTGTAAATCAACAGAAAATACACAGTTCCGTGGGTGAATCACTACACTGAAAGGTAAACTGCCAATAAAAGGAAAAATACTGAATCTGTTTTAACTAGCTAGACAATTTCAGGGGACAAGTCCTTATCTGACAATTGTGATTTATGCCATTCCAAAGAAGTGCCGAAATGCTTAATTTGGTCACAGGAGTACAAATCTTCTAACTTGAATTTATTTGATGGAAATACAGTTTTTTTATTATTATTATGATTATTATTAATTTCACGAGGACAGAGAGAGATTTAATCTGTACAGTTTTCCTACAGAAATCCAAAGACGAGAACAATCATCATCTTTCAGTCAGAGCAGGCCATCTTTAGTTAATTAAACTTCAAATTCAATATATGCAGAAACACAGTTGGAATAGATAGCTGTTTTAGGTACCTTCCAACTGGAACTATTCTATTCTAGAAAGAAAAAGTTCTGAAAAGGCCATGTCAAGAAAACATCTACAGTAAGTTAACTGTTTTTTTTATTTTTTTTAAAGAAAAAAGAAAAATGAAAAATACTTTCAGGCTGATTTTTGTTATAAATAAATTTAAAATTATTTCATTTCTTCTTGTGTATTCATAAGTTTGCATTTGCATTTTTCCTTATTTGCCATGGAGTTATGGAATATGTTCATGTAGAATGAAGAGATGGGTCTCTTCAGTGTGGGAATGTATCTAAACAGCATAATTTCATGCTTCAACAGATGTTGTGTAAGCTGTCTTGAAAGACAGTATAAAGGAGGATAGAGAGTATTTTGCAGCAGCTGTGGATGAACAAAGAAGTTCTGTAGCATGCAGCAAGACAGAGAGGAGCACATCTGCATCTGAGAGGTCCTCAGAAGATTTGTTGTAGGTCTAAACCTAAATTAATAAAAAGAAAATTCAAGTTACACACATTGGAAAATCCAGTCTGATGTGTCTTTTTCCTTATTACAAACTAGAGCTTTCAAATTGACTTAACAAAGAAGTTTCATCATTCAGTCAGCCACCTAATGCATAAGAACTTTGCTACAAGATTAATATCTGTGTTACTAAATTTGCTCCTGTAGGTTGAATGAAGTTGAAATGCCTGCTGGAAATAATTTTTCAACAATTTATGCATGCATACACATAACCTATGATACTATAAAGTAAATGAATACATTAATGTCTTCATAGCTAGTGTATTCAATCCACTGTAATTCCCAAATTCAACTCTCCATACAACTATTACAAAATTCATTATTCAGATATGATAACACTGATCAAAAGAATCCATAAAGTTTGCTCTGAATTGAGCACCGATTTCATTCAGATACTGTCTCACCTATTGTTTTATTTTCTATACTGATCATAACAAAGTCCTAATATTGTATTTCCACAGCTTTTATTGCAGCAGATAGTAAGAGAGTTTGTATTTTTTTAGCTTTACTCAGATGGTTTTAGGAAAGAATTAAATCTCATGAGACTAATCTTCATCAGAATTTAATTTAAATTGTTTTATTTTATAAATTATTACTGTGGAGAAGTTTCCTCATGCAACAATTAATTTAATCACAGTTTTATTGATTACATGTTATTTATTTCTTCCTGCACAAGTTTCAGCGCAGATTTTTCACACTCTCTATGAGCTGTTTTGTATTATAACCAAATTTAGAGAAAAATGCACGTAACGTATAAATCTGAAGGTACTTGTTAAAGTCCCCATGAGTCAGATGCTTACTCTTTACCTGGTTGAAATAAAGTGTACTGAATACTATCAGAACGATGTGACAAACATCTTGATTTTTTTAAATGTAGTATTTGATGAATAAGCTATCCAGTGTTGATCCTGATCTGATGTGACTCGTCAAAAAATCAGCTGTGTTGAACATTGGGTTACAGATCTAAGGAGGACAGATTTTTTTGTAACATTACTGTAATTGTGTTTAGGTTCAAAGTGTAATCTGAAAGTTTTGAAAGGCTAAGTAATGAAGCAGACAAAAGAAACAAAACATTCATTTGCAAAATCAGAAAAGTTTTTGAGACTGTCCACACTCCAGACAGTGTCTGTTTTTCCATCTCTGGTGCCCATCTACTTCAGTGTATGAGCTTGGTATTTAGAGAGTCAGCCAATATGATTAAATATATTCTTCTTCCATTATATTGTTTGGTGACCTTGAGTAATTAAGGAAGCACGGGAAGTCTCTAACAGAATGCAACTCCCTTGAGGAGTAAGTGGTCATTTAATGTACCTTTGAGAAGGATATAAGATCCAATAGGCCTTTGTATTCTTTACTGAATTTCTCATTTCTTCCTTTCTCTCTGTCTCCCATCACCTGTCTCTTCTCTGCAACAGCCACATGGAAAGTGGAGAACATGGCTGGAGTTTCTCCATTAACAGAGCTGGTATAGTAACTATGAGCAGCCTCTCTCTTCCAGATTAGACAATCCCCTCCCATGCTTATGACCCAAGACAGGTCTCTGCAAATGTATCCAAGTTATTTCTGGTCCTAGGGAAAATGTTACCATGGCAGTATTGTACTTGGTTTTATGAGCTCAATTTAACACAGATATGCCTTTATAGGACCGAATTATTTTATATAAACATACACTTAATTTTAGATCTAAAATCACATCCACATTTTTTTACAGGACTTATCAGTTTCCTGACAGCTGAATCTTGTGCTTGGGAAATGTGATGAGTTTACCCTTGGCTGGGGGCCAAACCCACACACCCCTTCACTTAATCCCCCAACCCCCCCCACCCAAGGGCAGGGGAGAGAATTAAAGG
>NW_010098005.1:0-838 GCF_000699245.1 Pterocles gutturalis
GTGCCACCGTTCTGGCAGAGGCAGCGCTGGCGGCAGCTCTTCCCGTAAAAACCCACCGGGCACGCTGGGGGAAAACCAGGTAAACATCCCCGTCAGTAAAATTGCTCCAGAGGCAAACACCATGGCTCGGTAGCCTGCCAGAGCAACAGGTGGATGGACTGATATAACCTGAAGCCACTATTGCTTGCAAGGAGAGGCAGGGAGAGGAGCTGCCGGCACTGAGGGTGCTGAGCCACCACACAGAGATATTGTATATTTTAACCTGCCCAGGGAATAGGCTGTGATGACACAGGGACAGGGTGCCAGCTCCCTTTGGAGCCTTCTGAGTGCCAGTGGGGGAAAACACACCAAATAAAAAAGAATGGGTGAGTCCAGCAGGCAGAAGAGATGCTCAGCTGGCAGCCAGCGCCGTTGGTCCTGAGCTGCAGAACATCCTCCTCTCCTAAACCCAGACAGGGCCAGTGCTGGGCAGAGAATAAAAACCATTTCAGCACATGAACAATTGTCCTCCCATGCACAGTTTCACTGAGCTGTGCCCAAAGGCGTCACTCGGCGCAGAGGATGATGGAGCTGTTTGTGCTGCTACGGAACTGTGAGTCGGTGCAATTCCTGGTGCTCCTGGAGAAGGCAAACTCTTGGCTTTGCTCTTTGCCAATGAATCAGGACATGCTGCACAGCTAATTACGATCGCAGCTGCAATCCAGCCTGGCTGCCACCCTGTCTCAGCTCCCTGCAGCTGCTGCTCACTGCAAACCCCCACCTGCCCTGAGAAATGCCATTTTCAGCGCCCGCGGGCAGAGGAAGCAGCCAGCCTGGGGCAGGGCGGCGCCGGGCGGGG
>NW_010098005.1:1025-2421 GCF_000699245.1 Pterocles gutturalis
CCAGACCCCCCTGGGCATCCCACCGCACTGGTCCGGCACAAGAACCTGCACCGGCATGTGGCGGCTTTGGACCAGCCATGTAAGTTGGTTTTTATGGTGCGAGGGGGAAATAACAGCTGTATGCTACAGGCGGCTGACGCCCAAACACGGACACTTGTCATCGTCAATGTTACATCATTTTATGATATAGCACACTGCTTCGCCAGACGCCCCAGCCCTCATTACATTCAACACCGATGTCCTCAGCCAGAGCCCCCCGGTCCCTCTCCAAACCCAAATCCTTCTCTGCTGCACAGGATTAACTTCCACGCAGAGAAAAATCACACATGGGGACCAGACACCTAAACCCCGGCTCTCTGCGACCCAGCAGCACTGGGGGTCTCATGGGCCTGGTGGGGGGCTGCTCCTGCCCCCTCCATCCATCCCCACCCCCGCAAGTGGGCACCAGGCTGCAGCCGCACCTACCACGGTCACAGCGGGGACCGTCCCAGCCGGGGGGACAGTGGCACTGGCCCGTCACATGGTCACAGCGGGTGCCGTTCAGGCAGTCGCAGGCTTCCCGGCACTCCAGTCCGTAAAATCCATCCGGACAGGCTGCGGAAAACAAAAGGGAAATCCCCAAAAATGGAGAGCTGGACACCTCCCAGCAGACCCCCACCCTGGCAAGGAGACCGCAGTCGGTCAGAGCCACTGCCAGCACTGGGTCCCCAGGGGAAGGCACCCACCGTGCTCGCAGAAGGTCCCTCGCCAGCCCGGGCGGCAGGTACAGGCGCCGCTGACGTGGTCACAGGCAGCCCCGTTGTCACACTGACACTGGTGCCGACAGCCCAGCCCAAACCATCCCTCCGGGCACTCTCTGACGAGCGGAAGGAAATGAGAGTGAGGAGCCCATCCTCTCCCAGTGTCCTGGGAAGCCATGCAGAATCTGGCAGCTGCTTTTTTTGTAGCGACTGGTGGGCTCTAGCCTACCCCTTACAGCCAGGTACCCATGTCACCCGACCACCCTCAGGACAGGACCAGGCTGGCAGCATCCCCGACAGGACACGGGGACTGAACTGCTGCGACCAAGCCAAGAAGCTCTGATGGGAAAATCCGCGCCACGGCGTCCCCCGCTGCCGTTGCAGGGAAGGAAGCAGCAGCACTCACTCTGCTCGCAGCGGTCGCCCGCATAGCCAGCCTCGCAGACGCACTGCCCCGTCTCGGCGCTGCAGCTCCCGTCGCTGTTGCTGCAGTCGCAGGCGTGGGCACAGTCGGGGCCCCAGCGCCCGGCGTCGCAGGCTGCAACACAGAGATGGCAACGAAGCAAATTGCAGCTCAGCTTTGCACAGGGTAGCGTCTTCCAGGAGCGATGGATAACAACCGGCGGGGGGCGGGGCCCCCCGACACATGTGCCCCC
>NW_010098005.1:2596-2950 GCF_000699245.1 Pterocles gutturalis
CCCGCCAGGCACCGTGACGGGCTTCTGCAGAGCTGCCACCAGCACCCATGCTCCCCGGCTGAATGGGGGGGCTCAGCTCTGGGATGAACAGACCAAGGGGCTTAGGGGTTTACATCCCTTTCTGCTGATGCAAAAGCATCCTGAAGACAGGATTAGAGGGACTGGAAGGGCAGGAGCCAGCCCATGCCCCCAAGTGTGAGGCACTGAGCCTTGCTCCAATGAATGTGGTGATGCCTGGCCGATGGCTGGATGCTCTGCTTGCTAAAGCAGGTGCCCCAGGTCAGCCCAGGCAGCCTCATCCCGGCCAGATGCATCCTCCCGGCAGCAGGCAGCACTCACCGGCCTGGCAGCGGG
>NW_010098005.1:2973-3973 GCF_000699245.1 Pterocles gutturalis
GCGTGGTCACAGCTGGCGTTGTTGGCACACTCAGGACAGATCTCCTGGCAGCCCAGACCCCAGCGACCCTCAGGGCAAGCTGGAGCGTGGGCAGAGAGAGGGGACACAAGCATCAGGATCACTGCTGAGCACTAGGAGGGGAAGGTTTGTTTCCTGGCGCACGGCAATGGGTTCCCTTCCTCCGTCATGTCCCTGCTTCACGCAAAACACAGACTTTGGCAGTACATGGCTACTAGCTCGGACAGCACTGCTTTGTCTGTTTTATAAGCAGCGTGTGAGCCCTGGTAAGTGCTATTCTGATCCCGCTCCAGCACTTCCATGTCCATTTTGGATTCGCATCGAATGTGGGGAGCTACAAGGGCTCCTGGCTGGGAAACGGTGCTGCTGGCCGCGGGACACCCCAGATGGCACGTTAGTTGGCGTCCCCAGCCTGCTGCTGGTTGCAAAGGAGAAGGAAAAGGCTCAGAACCAATAAAACTGGGGCAGGAATCCTTATTTAAGCACTCCTAAGATGCTCCAGGGGCTGGAAAGAAGTCAGGTCAAAACGTATGGCAAGCCCTGTGCATGTGCGGTTTGATTGCTCGGTCGCACTGTTAGAGCAGGACGTCTATATGTGACCAATATCTCCCAGCTGCTGAAATAACGTCTAATCATGTAAAAGTTTTTAATTTAGATTCTCTAGTTTTGCAGCAGTTAAAGAGTAATAGAGTGAAGGCAATTAAAAATACACATTGTCAAAGAAGGACGCTGTTCCTGTGTTAAGGACTGCAACAACTGAAAATACCTTCATTTTTTTTAATTGCTTATGTTGTTTACCTCCTTGTAATTCACTCAGCTTCAACAACAGCGCTAAGCTAGCTGAGCCCGTTGTTTAACACTTACCATTAAAAGCTGCATCTTTTCCTCATTTTCCATGAAGATGACTCTAACTGCACTACCCGGTTTTAACACCAATTTTAGCAGAAGCAGAATAACAGCTGCACGCCCAAACCCCTACCTC
>NW_010098006.1:0-2880 GCF_000699245.1 Pterocles gutturalis
GGGGCTCAGCAGCAGCTCAGCCCATCGCTGCCCCTTTGCACCCCTCCTCTCCTGCAGGAGACCCAGGTGGGGCCGCTGCTGGAGGCCGGATTCAGGAGGGAGAACATCAGCACGGCGGTGATGGACCTGGTGCCCCCCCAGGACTGCCGGTACTACTCCTTCCACAAGATGATCACCCCCACCATCGTGAAGCACTGAGGGTGCCGGAGCCCCCGGGGCTGCCAGAAGCACACACCGAGGAGGAGAGGCTCTTATCTCCTCTGACGCTAAGGAGAGAAGATTGAAGCTGATTTACCTGGAGGCAGGAGAGGGCTGGAGGCTTGGGATGGAAGCCCAGGGGACAAAAGGACTCGGGGCTCCCTGCCCCACCGAGCCCTGGAGGGGTCTCCTGGGCCCCCACTGTGGTTCTGGTCCTGCCAACCTCCTGGCAGTTCAATGAAGCACAAATGAAGTTTCCCCTCCCTACCCAGAAGGGATAAAATCCATTAAAAAGGAATGAAACACCCCGCTGCTGTTTCAGAGCAATTGGTTTGTCTTTCAAAAGCCCACGAGCAATTCTGCATTGACGGTTCCTGGTTCCCCACGGGCTCCCGGGACACACCCCGGGCTGCTCTGCTCCCCCTGTGCTGAGGGGGGCTGCAGCACCCATGGTTATTGGTCATACTCTGATTTTAAGCATTAATACTTTACTTAGAATGAATTTCTGGCTGCTCTGCGCACAGATATAAAGGATTTATTAGATCCTCTGTAGGAATTAAAACAAAAAGCAGGTGGGGAGTGAGAGACAAGCTCAAGAAAACCCCGGGGTTCACCTGTTGGTCCCAAACCTTCCTACCGAAGCCAAAGTGGCAGGTTTCTGACATGTCACGATAGAAAACTTCAAACATTCCCTTCCCTCGCAGGCTATTGAGACCAGAAAACATCCTGACTGTTATCAAATTCAGCTCCTGCTCCTCAATTCAGTTTTTAAATGCATTAAAACACTTCGGTAAGAGGGACATATCAAAGACCCCAGAGCATCTTAACCACGTCGAGTTTTATTGGAAGGCTCGTGAGAACAGAGATTGTGCGTACGGCTGCAAGCAGGTGCCTGGCGGCAGTGAGCGGGCAGGTGATGAGTACGAGGCTATTTCCTGTACCAGATCTGGATCTTCTTCTCCCGTTTGATTTTCCTCTGAAGCTGCAGGATTCCATACAGCAAAGCTTCAGCAGTTGGTGGGCAGCCTGACAGAGATTAAAAAGAAGCCCCTGGGGCTGCTACCTGCGCTGAAACAGAGCCGACGAGAACCGCCGAGCCACGGGCTTCACCCCAAAGCGGGCGGTGATCTCCCTCTGGCTCTGGGTATGGCACAGGCTGCACTTCATCACACCAAGAGCGCTTCTTTAAAGAAACTAAAGTGTTTTTTGAAAAGCGTAGAAACGCTTTGCTTTTAGCAAGGTGGTATCTCACAAGAGAGTATCTGGTTGACTAAACTACAGCCCACACTTCGGCATCACGAGGAGAACTTTGCTCACTGGACAGCCCCGGCGCATCTCACTGAGCGTCTGCACCTTCAGCACCACAGTTTGAAACTGGAAGATGTTTAAAAACCACCCCGGGCACCGTCCAAATGTACAAAACTAACCCCACTCCCGCCCTGCTCGGCGTCAGCACCGTGGCACGTGGAGGTTCTCTCCTACCTGGCACGTAGATGTCCACCGGCACGATGCGGTCGCAGCCCCTCACCACGGAGTAGGAGTAGTGGTAGTAACCCCCGCCGTTGGCACAGCTGCGAGAGACGGGCTGGCGTCAGCGCGCGGCTCAACGCGGCTCAGCAGCCACGGGACGGACGGGCAAAGGAGAAGGGGAACCTGCCCGACTCGGGGACACCAGATTCCTGCCACGAAGGACAAGGCGACACGGATCTCCTGGCACTCACCTTCCCATGGAGACCACGTAGCGAGGCTCCGGCATCTGGTCGTAGACCTGCAGACACAGACAGTTTAGACCGCGCCCCACCCACAGCCGTGCGGGAGGCGTCCGGCGCAGGCTGTACCTTTCGGAGAGCCGGAGCCATTTTGTTCGTCAGGGTGCCGGCCACAATCATGACGTCAGCTTGCCGGGGACTAGCTCGAAACACGACCCCGAAGCGGTCCATGTCGTAGCGAGGAGCCGCCATGTGCATCATCTCCACGGCACAGCACGCCAGGCCAAACGTCATCGGCCACAGGGAGCTCTGCAGGGGAGAGAGCGGGTCAGGGAACAGCCGAGACCCCATTACGGACGGACAGCTCTGTCCCGACGGGCAGCCTGCGCCATCCGCTCATGAAGCGTCCCTCTCCCCCTCTGACACAGCACCCAAATGTCAGCCTCTGGCCACGACACGTGGCTATTTCCCTCCGGAGGAATTTGGAGCCTATTTTTATCCTGGGGAGGACGTGGCTCAAATCCGCTTCCCCCCAGCACCTCAGAGCAGTTGGCATCATTTCTCCCGAGCACACAGGACAGGTTCAGCGACTCACCCTTCGCGCCCAGTTGATCAGGTCATCGAGTTTGGTGACAATATACTCGCCCTTGCTGCTGGGGACGAAGGACTTCTTCTGGACGATGGCTGAGCTCTTCTGCTGGACCTGGACAGAGCTGGAGACAAACGGCGCAGCAGCGTCAGTCTCCAGTTATTAAGTGAAACTGCAGAACGCACCAGCCTCCAGGAGCTGGGATCCCACATGGGACCCGTGGCATGTTACTTTTGCTACAACCGTGTTGGTAATGCGGGTTTTCCCCCCGCTGGGGGAGATCTGGGGAGTCTGCTGCGTCCCCCCCCCATTTGCTGTGCCCAAAATATGGAGCGTGGCCGGCGGGCTGACCCCCAGGGCTCACAGAGTTACCCCTGGCTCGTA
>NW_010098007.1:0-2890 GCF_000699245.1 Pterocles gutturalis
GGCTGCCCCGGGCTCCGTCACCTTTGCAAACACTGGGATGCTCCTGCTCACCTCAAAGACCCCAGCCCGGGGTGGGGGGGACCACAGTTCCTGTCCCCAGAGGCACTGTCACCCCCAAGTCCGGACCGAGCCAGCCTCGCAGTGTACAGAGACCCCTCCAGACACAGATATTAGTGGGAAATTGGTATTTTTACCCCCTTCAAGCACGGTTTCCTCTGCTGCCTCCCTCCCTCCTCAGCCTGCTTGTGGTGGGAAAGCATTAAAAAATAAAATGATATCAAAGGGAATCAAAGGCAGGCTGGTGGGAGTTTGTCTTTTGGGGTTTCCTTCTCTTTTATTGCTTTGCCAAAGAACAAACATTTGGGAGGGCTCTGGGGTGATTTAGTGGAGCAGGAAAGGGCAGGAGGCTGGGAGCTGCCTGCTCCCTTTGGCAAATCTTGCAGGATGATGGTCCAGCCTTGGGGATTTTCTTTCCAGTAGAAGTGACTGCCCAGTCAGACGATAAGGCTGGGAACAGCCTGGCTCCGGGGCTGGGGTCAGCGGGGGCTGCGGGACAGGGGCTGGGGCAGAGGATGCTGCGGTGGAGAGGAGGAGGGATGGAAGCAGGCGAATTTACAGCATGTGGAGGAAGCAGTGACCTTTGAGAAGCAATCTTCCTTGCCCGCTGCTATTTATCCAGCCTTCCCAGCGGCTCCGTCTGCCGAGCCCTGGACACGCAAGCCAGGCTGGGAGGCACTGGGCTGCGCTGGTGCTGAGCTGCCTCCTGTCTGGGGGTGGTTCTGGTTTGTGGAGCTGAATGCAATGTTTATTGCTGGAACAGCAGCTCTGCAAGAGCCTGAACCTTCCTGCCTGCCGTGTGTCCTTGGGCAGGTGAGCTGGGAGAAGCTGTCTGTTTGTCCCTGAGCATCCCTTTGCCTTGCCCACTTTGGAGGGGGGTGGATTGTGGGATGAGCTGTGCCTGGGCTCAGTGCATCTGCACCTGGCTGAACGGAGGCTGCAGCATCGGGTTTACCTGCACAGCCATCTGCAGTCACCTTCAGAGAGGTTCCCCGCCTGCCACCGAGCCGAGCTGAGCTTTGAGCGGCCACACACCGCAGCCTCCACCAGCCCCGGCCCTGCTGAGCTGGGGAAGGGCTGGGGAGGCTTCAGCACCCCTCGGTGCAGGAGCCCAGGGGAGATGGGTGCTTGGCAGCATCAGGCTGGGCTGCCAAAACAGCCGCTTCCCTCTCTGTCGTCACCCCGACTCCTCTGCCAGACTCTGGTCCCCAAGTAGCACGGATGTGTTTGCACGGAGGGGAGAACAGCCACTGTCCCCCCGCCCAGCCATCATCACCAGGATTATTTTTGACATCCAGTTTCAAAGCTGATGGAACAATTTCCAGGACCTGCTCCCTGCCTTTTGCACCCCTTCGTCACCTGCAGTGCTGGTGCGGATGTCAGCTGGTGCCCTGGCAGACACGAGCCAGGGACACTGGGTCACAAGGGACGAAAAAGCAGCAGCTCAGCAGAAAGCATCCGGCCGCATCCTGGCAGCGGGCAGGGCACGGGCAGGGTGGTGAGCGGAGGGCAGCCAGCCCCAGCCCTGGGGAACACACGGGACACACGCAGCCACACATCTGAGCAGCACCGAGACCCCAAAATACATCCACAGGATGTAGGCAGATATAAAATATGTCGTTAAATCCTGAATCTAATTGTGATTTCCTGGTAGCAGAGCCCCAAGTGATGCACAGCTCTTGGCAGCCAGGTGAGCAATGGGCTTTCCTAAGCTCAAAATGAACCAATTTAGATTAGATTGAGATGAGATCTGAGGAAGAAATTTTTCACTGTGCAGGGGGTGAGGCAGTGGCCCAGGTTGCCCAGAGAAGCTGTGGATGCCCCATCCCTGGAGGGGTTCAAGGCCAGGCTGGATGAGGCTTTGGGCAACCTGGGCTAGTGGGAGGTGTCCCTGCCCATGGCAGGGGGTGGCACTGGATGGTCTCTAAGGTCCCTTCCCACCCAAACCATCCTGTGATTCTATGATTCCATGAACTTACCTGCCTGAGCACCACTGGCCTTTCTGTCCAGCCAATTTTTTCCTCTACCAAGAAAGCAATAAAACCAAGAGAAAGTATTTGTAGTTACTTACTGAAATATCTAAAGTAAACAAAAATCACACTACTGCTTAGAAAAATACCCCAAAACAAATCTCTCTGCTACATAAATATAAAACCACGGGAATGGGGCAGAGCCTGATGAGTATTTTATTTCAGGAGCTGTTTGGAACATCAGCCTCCAAACTGATCAAACATACAAGCAACAGCATCCACGGTGGTTTTCTAAAGCTTTCCCTTAAAGCAAAGCTGTTTGCCAATTGATAAAAAGGATTTGTAATAAAGAACAATAGATGCCCCATAAAAAAAAAGGATTCGTAATAACCAGCAATCGATGCCCCATCTGCCTGGGGATGGGAATCCTCCCAGCAGCAAAGCTGCCTGGTTCAGCTCATCTTGCAGTGTTTAACGCGCTGAGCAATGGGAATGTGCTTTTTGCTGGTTTGTCCCCCAAGGAGAGGGTGCCGGTGCTCGTTAGTGTGGGGGTGGGGATCCCCCCCAACGTCCTGGGGTGACGCCGTTGACCCAGCCGCGAGCAGAGAAGAGGGATGCTCCTCTCCCGCCACGGTGCTGGCTGCTTGGGTCGGGTGTCCGGGAGAACCTTGCTGCCCCACCGGGGGGTCCTGCAAACCCAGCGGGTGACCTGGTGGGGCTGGGGGCTGTGGGTCACCACCCTCCCCCCCGGCTCTCTGGCAAGGGCTTTTGGGCACTGTGGGGCCAGCTCCTGCGTGTGGGGCAAGGCTGGGGTCCCAACCATCCCCACTCCCTTGGGTCCCGGGGGAGGAAGAGGAGGAGGG
>NW_010098008.1:0-4462 GCF_000699245.1 Pterocles gutturalis
AAACTGCTCACGACCTGATGACCAAGGCTTGGCCCATTCCCTGCGAACAATCCCAGAGCAGAGAGAGTCTTGAAACTCAATCCCAGAAAAGAGATAAGAGCCCAAGAGTCCAAGAGACCAAGAGCCAACCGCGAAAGTGAGAGAGATGACCCAGAGAGAGAGAGACCACTTCGGGACTGATCCTCATCTATTGGCATCATTGGCATCATATTTGGGTCTCAATCCCAAACCTAAGGTCAAATCCTAGGCTAGTAATTGGGGCTGTGCTCCTCCCAGCTTCTCCTGCACCTGCAGACACTGGCACAGCAGAGAAGCTGAAAAGTCCTTGACTGTCCTGGCAGCAACTACAAACATCAGTATGTTATCAGCCTTCTCAGCACAAATCTAAAAACACAGCCTCTCACTAGCTACTATGAAGAAAGTTAACTCTGTCCCGGTCAAAACCAGGACAAAAGTAAAGATTTATCATTGTGCCTGAGAATTATTGTTGCCTATCGTTCAAATATAATCTTAAAGAAACATTATGCCAAAAACCTTACATAGCGTGGTACCTTTGATTTCCCTACTTATGTTCTCTACAACCATGGTTTTTCTTTCAATGGAGTAATTCCCTCAAATAGTAAGATGTCATCTGACTTTTTGATCTTATTTGGAGTTACACTGGAAATAATTTTTCCATCTCAAGAAAAATGTTATTTTTTAAAGTCTTCTCTTTGACTGGGAAAAAAAGGTAAAAATATCAGTAAAAGTTTAAAAAAATAAAAGCAACTTAAGCATCTTATTTACTAATTTAAAAACACTTAATTTTGAATTTGATGTTTTGAACTATTTTAATAATTTTAAAGTCATATTTTAATCTAAAAATATTACACTTCCAGTTCTAAAGCACTGAAAGCATATTCTGAATGAACCCTCACACACATTTTTCAGTCAAAAAGTTGGATTTTTCCCTAGTTAATTTATATCCTCAGAAGGAGAATTCTACCAGGTCTATCTAATTTTAATCCAATAGTTCAAATACTATTCCAAAATAAATTTTTACATTGTCTTCCCAAACCAGCTGTAGCAAAAACAATTACTACTTCTGTCTCCTTTTCTCAAAGCCTACCTCTCATTCAAAAAAAAACAGGAATAAGTATTAGTCTTACTTCAAACCCCAATTCCAGATTTGCATTTTCCTGGAACAGTCTTTGCTTCAACTCCAAGGAATACAATAAACCTCAAACGGCACATTCTAAAGTAAGACTTTGCTTATCTGTTAGTTTGAATATGTGAACAAATATACCAGCAACAATAGATTTAAAACATTTTTTGCCTCCAAACAGTATTCTAGATGACGGCAATCAAATCAAATTTGTGTTATTTTCTATACTTTCAGCAAATGATGGTGATCATTGGCCTTGATGTCACATTTAGTTATTAACAACTGCAGTAGACAGATGGCTATCCAAGTTCAATCATACATACCTGTCTACAGCATTACTAACGAAACAAAAGCTTAAAAATTATAACTGAGGCTTATGTTTATACATAAGTTTTGATATATAACTAAGGTTTTTTGTTAAATATACTTAATTGATACAAGCATCAGTAAGCTAATCTATACAAAATAAATTTGCTAACATCTACTCAGGGCTGTGTGGATTAATCAAACTCTAAATCTGGTAAGTGCCATTCTGTATCACCAAAGAGGTGAAGAAATCAGATTGATGTTATAATCTAAACATCTCTTCCTGTCAAATTTGAAGTCCACGAGCACAGCCTGGGAATGCTTCAGTTTTGTGCCTGGAATGCAGAGAGTTCCCAGTGATCACATTTTAATGAAGATTATTTAAAAAAAAAAAAATCACTTCACATTCACTTAGAAAGCAGTTCTACTAAGAGTCACATTTCAGACGATATGCTGTTGATTGCAATTTAAAGCAAAATTCAAAGTGCAGATTAGAGTTCTGAGCAAGAGCTCAGAGGACTAGCAAATATTGGGGTGGAGTGACTAGTAGGCAATACAGGCTGAACATATCAAGTTTAATCCTGTATAAATAGATAGCGGTGGTATTTTAATTCTGAAGATTTGGTAGAATCAGAAATCTGATAGAATGAAAAAAAAGAATTCTGAGTGAAAACATCTGTAAGCTCAAGTTTTACTCAAAAGGTAATACTTCTAAACAAGTAGAAGAAAAATTATCACAGGAGTATAGACACGTCTTTAACTTCAGCTTTCCAAGGCAGTATTACAGCAACATTTTATTTGCAAAAGAGACAACCACAAGATGGCTCCTTTCATATAATGCTAGCTAAAATAGAAAACTATTCTGATAACATAGGCTGCTTAGTCTTTTCACTCCCGTTCATCAACAACTGAAACACCAGGCACCATCCTCTGACAAAAAGATGGTGCTATAATTGCTTTATCAAATCACTGTTTGGGGAGGAGCATGCTCTTTCTTAAAGGAATAAGGGCTAAAACCCTCAAACACAAGTGTCTAATCTCACTGAACATGGTGCATGTTTCAAGAGCACTTGCCAGGGTTGGACACAGATATTTCACACTCTTCACCTTTCTCAAGATTTTTGTTTGTTCTCTTTGTAAGAGGATATGGCATTTTCCCTTTTATTAAATATTTTTCCATGGAAAGATTTTCAAATTATTGAATTGTAAAATTATTACATGATTCATTAACTCTGCATCCATGTAGATGCAGTCAAGCTATGGATTTGGTTGTTGTTTCACTTAACATTTGAATAAATATTATATAAATGTACCACTTCAAGCTTCTACCCAAGTGCAAAACAAAATAGTGCACAGAGTAATTATGGGTAATGTGGTTTTTAACATAAGAAAGTCTGGTTTGGTGTGAAAGGTTTGTTGTGCTCAGTTACATAGATTCCATATCAGCAACCATGAATTCCTGGAGCTGCGAAGCGCAGTGTCCCATGGTAGCCTTCCTCAGGGTACGAGATCACTGATGTTTTCATTATATCCTTTGCTTTCCTTACATCTCAAAATACCCCAGAGCACAACACAAATGACATGAAGTTGTCACTTCCCCCATCGCTGAATGGCGGGCTACAACACGGCAACCACTTACCACTGCATGACAGTGGAGGAAGATAGCATCTCTAATTAAATATCATGAGGAATTCAGGGAGTCACCGTGTGAATTATTTAAACAGGAACTTCAGCAAGACTCCTCCATATATTTGTGCGCTTTTTCAGATAAAAGTTATTTACTGAATCCAAGTAGTCAAGAATTCAGGCTTACATTCATCTTAAATGTAAAGAGAAGTGGCGATATCATGAAATTTTGGCAGTCCTGTAACTCTGCGGAGAACTCCTACTTTTTTCTTTCTTTCTCTACAATCAGAACACAATTCGAAGATGAGGACACTGAAGGGCATTTTTATTGCTGTAGCTCAGGCTCAATATAAATGGAAAATGGAAATTGTTTGGTATTGATTTCTTACAAAACTATGTGGTTTTTTACCACAATGCTGGTATTTTGTCTCTCAACAACTGTTAATTTTCAGTTAAAACTGGTGAGAAATGTGGGAAAAAGAAGAGTACTTTGTCAAAAAGCCAACAACTATAATTAACTCCTTTACTTTTTAGGTACTCTTGGTTAAGCATGGTCCAGATGACTCACATGTAACAAGAAGAGAATAGTTGCATGGAAGCAGAACTGACAAAGCCTTATGATGAATAAGGTCACTCTTCCCAAGCTCATAAAAGATGGCAGCTTTACAACTGTAGCGTAACAAATCTGGTTTTATTTATTACCCGCAAAATCGCATCATTTCCTAAGTAGTGAAGTTTTTTAAAAAGGCTTCTTTATGCATGAGTAAATATTTTTCTAATGAAATCTTGGTTTGCCTTGCAACCCAACCCTAGTTTATTTAATAGTGAGAGAGCTTTCTCCAGTGAAGGCAGTCAGAAATGGGGGATGGGAAAGGGAGAAGTTGGCTCTGGCTACAGGGCACAGCTGCTCTTTGCTACTAGGCTGCAATGGAGTAATACATCAGTAATTACTTGAAAGTCAGACAGATTCCCTGTTTTCCTTGCCAGATAAAACTCTGAGAACCGAGGAGTGGAAAGGAGGATAAAAGACTTTCAGTTTACTGTTTTTCCACTCATGGCTTTTTTTCCATGTTAGCAGCTACTGCTGCTACTAATTTTCCGATCTTTGTACCTTCAGAGACCTCACATACTATGCAAACTTAGTTTCAGCACTTGAGCACTAATGCTTTTAAACTTACTAAATTAATTTTTACAAAATGTTCCAGCAGTTTCTCCCAATAACTTCCATCTGAAAAAATAATGTGTATTTCCTAGTCTGTTTTAGGAGTGATCGCAACAGAATACTTGGTCTTCACTGAATAAAAGTGAAGATAACAAAAAATACAGGTAAGAATAACATACTTCAAGTGGTACACCACTCATTTCACAGAATCACAGAATCACAGA
>NW_010098009.1:0-343 GCF_000699245.1 Pterocles gutturalis
CGTCCCTCGTCAGTGAAGGAATCCGCGCCGGTGCCAAGTTATCGCCCGGAGACGGTGTGAGGCACTCGGGCTGCTCAACCTGCTGCTGCTGCTGCTGCTGGTAAATGCTCTTCACTTCTTACTCGCCTACATGCTTAGGGCTCTCCTTGCAGCTGCTGGTTCGGCAGCAGCGCCTGGAGCCGCAGCGTTTCTGTCTCTGTCGCTCCCTTCCTTCTACCCTCTTCCCCTCCCCGTAATTGCGTTAGGAGAGTTGACAACTTCTGATGTGTGCGTTACACCAGGCAGCGAGTGGCCGTGTCCTGGAGCCGCTGGATTCAGCAGTTGGAGAGGTCATTAGTTGCGT
>NW_010098009.1:359-33262 GCF_000699245.1 Pterocles gutturalis
AAAGAGGATTCTCGGTGCCTCTGCAATAAGTGCTGCTGCTGCTTTTCTGCCCATTAATTCTCATCCTCGATCGCTGGTATTTCCTTTATTTTCACCGTGTTTTCATGCTGACTTCGTCCTTTAAGCTGCTTCATTTTTTTTCTTTTTTTTTTTTTTCTTTAACTCTTTCTTCTTGGATTAGTGTACGGTATTTTTTTTTTCAGCTTTTGCCAACAGTGTGGGAAGGTATCGCTGATTCAGAAACTATTGTCCACAGTGCGTCTTGGTTAGGAGCAGGCAGAAATAAGAGAGAAGGCAGGCATTTGTATTCCGAAAGGGAATTAAAAAAAAAAAAATGCTGCTTTGCATCATTGCTGCAGAATTGCAGGAAGCAGTGAGGGACAATATTATTATGTTGTTTGCAAAGGTAATAAACATGGAAGCGCTCTGGTGTTTCATGCATAGCTCTGCGATTGAGCTGTTTTGAAATTGCCCTGAATACCAAATTCATAGCTGTGGAGGAAGAGATTGCTGGCATGTAGTGCATACATTGCTGAGACAATGTACCAGCGTGTGCTGACACCAGCCCAGGTCCCTGGTAGACCTTACATGGAGTGGCAGTTTGACAAGATAGTATTTTGTCTCTTGCATACACCAAACTGAAATTTAAATAAGGTGGCTTGTTGGATGTGAATGGAGCTCTTCACTCTTTATCTCTGAACCAGGCTCCTTTCTCAACACTTCTTGTCAGCATGCTTGTAAGTGCTCCTGTAAGCTAGCAATTTCTATGGCAATTTATGGCAATTTAAGATTATTTAATATTTTTATGCTTTTTTTTTTTGTACTTCCACAGTTAAGTGTACTGTCCTTTTAAAAGGCTCAAAATGTAATGGGAGTGTTGTCTCTGTGTGTATTTGTGTGTACGTAAATATTTATATATTGATGTGTATAATGTTTGGTTTGTACTTGTTTAAATTTACTAAACCTTGTATTACATGGAGAAAACAGGTATTAGAATTGAAATGTGGGAACACAGAATGAAAGGAGACTTGGGTTAGAATATGTAGTTGTATAGTTAACAGATTATACAAGATCAAAGCAATTCAGAAAGCATGCATTCTGAAGTAGTGAGGTCTAGAAGTGGTAGTAGTAGTGTAGCAATGTAAGAAAATGAAGCTTGACTGAAACAATACGGAATGCAAGCTGTCAGTAGGTCTGTGTGGTTCTCCAGTATCCTCATAGAGCACTTTATGGAATGCTCTTTAAAATCTGATGTGTTTAAAAATGTATTCTTTGTTGAGTACAGACTTAATGAAAAAGTAATATCACCTGTTAATAGGGTTACTTTATGCAAGTTTAATGGTTAACCTTGGTCTTACATTCTCAAAGTTTTTCTTCAAACTTCAGAAGAATTTAGAGGTGAATCTTTCTTCAAGATATTTGTGTTATCATTCATATTATATCAATCTGGGAACTGGTGAATCTCCACTGTACAGAACGGTGACAGGTATTTTTCTAAGGGGCTTATGTAAGTGCTAAGTAAAGCAGATTTTTACAGGGGGCTGACAACCTAAAGACAGGTGGCATTTCTCGCATCGTCACGGTTTAAAATATATACAAACAATGTATTTGGGCATCATTTTCCTGTGTATTGGCAAATCAGTAACCAGGCTGACGATTAATTTAGCTTGGCCCATATGCTGAGGTTTCTAGTCACTGAGTAATAAAAAAAAACTCTTCATATATTACTCTGATATAGATTGTGTGGTATTCAAAAAGCCAGCTGTGAGGTCTGAGCTTTAATTCATTTTGAAAGGAAAACTTTTTCAGCTGTGGTTTTTCAGTGTCCTGGCAACATCTAAGAAGTTACAGAAGTATTTTTTTCCAATTGTTAACACACTTTCAGCATATTAAAAAAAAAAAACCCGAAGTGTTGATCCAGATAATCTTTTTGAATTTTTATTCTGCTTATTTTTAAACATTTCCTGCTAAGACAGTGCTTATATGAAAACAGTAATCTTTTAATTCTCTATGTGCTTATTTTTCATGTGGATAATGAAAATAAAATAATTGGGTTTCTGTGTAATTAGATTTCAGCTGTTGATGTAGCTTAGGAAAAATTAACACATGAACATCTCTAGCGATGTTTCCCTGTAATTAAATTGAGCTGTATTTTCATTTTTAATGTTTTGCACTAAAAGTCAAAGAGCTGGAGGAGAAAATAGAGAAGGCACTTTCTCTTGTTAGGTCACAGAGGTTAACGGTGGTAGGAGCATTGATTTGAAGGGGCTAAGAGTTAAATTTCTTTGCCTTTTTAAAGAGCATTTTTATTTCTGGGAAGAACAGCAATATGTGCAGTATTATGGTCATGGCTTTGACATTTTCCTCTCAAATACTGGTGGTTTTGTTTCTGCAGTCAAAGAAAAATTTGTGAACAGTATTACTGTTAGAGTAAGCAATAGTGTAAGCTGCATCAGTGATCTTGTGCTTAAAATTATTTAGAACAACATAGAAAAGGGAAGATGTTTGTTCAGTTCAATCAAGGCCAATGTCTAGACTTTCTTGTCTGAGAGGTCAAACTAAACTGAAGGTCAAGTTAGATGGAGACAAAGCTCAAGCCACTGTTAGACCACTCAAGTCAATATACCAATGTTTGAAAAGCTGTTTTGTGTTTGTTTGCACTTTACTGTGAATTTAATCTCTCAATCCTTAATGTTTTTGGCAAAAGGCGTAAATAGGAGCAGCACCACTCATCTGTGCTTAAAGATAGGACCAAAAAATTATTGGTCTGATCTTTTAAATAAAAATATTATTTTATATGAATGGATAGCTCTAAAAAGTCTGCCCTCCCCCGCCCTGGATCTGTAACAGGAAATACAACCTCCGAATATAAATTGAATTAATCTCTACTGAACTGATTGATAAGAGATGTTTTAGTCCTGACTTGATTTTTCAGAAAGCTACCATTTAGTGGAAATGGCAAGTTTTTTCCAGGCTTTTTTTTTTTTCTTTTTAACTATACTTTACTTATAATTTTACAATATCTTTATCAAGAAGAATAGTTTCATATGGTACTTACTGTGCTTCAGTGGAAACTGTAGTTTTGCTGACACTGAACATATGCAGAGCTGGTCCATGCTTTCCGACCTGATGTGTCCCATCCCAGAGCCTTCCCACCAGCTGACAGTGTCCCATCTTTCTCGTTTCTTACTGCACAATCCAGCTCCTGTACACTGAACTGCTACTCTGTGTAGGAGCTAGAGCATGAAATGACTCTGGCTGCATGAGACTGTTCCAACCAGGGACCTGACTAAATTTGTGTCCTGGTCGTCTCTGTAGCCTCAGAGAGCCCCTTGTTCTGCTCCGTGTTCAGAGGCACTGAGCTGAGCGGCTGCAGCAACATGTAAAATGTTTTTTGCAGTACAGTCTCACCTAATCCACATATGGATTTGAATACACTTTGGGGCATTCTCTGCGAGCTGAGTTTTGTCTCGCAATTATTGGTCTGCACTGGGATCTCATAGTGCTGTTCAAGTTCAAATACATTGTGTTAAATCCACCTTGATGACTAACTCAATATTATCAGATAGACTTTTCGGATAAGCAGGAAGCGTGCTAAGCTTAGATATTATTCATTTTTTATTATTTTTTAAACAGATTCTTTTTGGTTGAATTGATTGACATTCAGTGACAAATAGTAATAAATTGTCTACTTTCCTGTTTATTGCTGAACATTAATAGCCTAGTAGTCATCCAAATAGGGTTGTAATTACAAGAGTTTTAGCAACGAGCTGCACAAGGTTGAATTATGAAGTTATGTTTGGCTGAGCAGGTTGCGAATGGATATGCGATGCATGTCCTGCCTTCCCCCAGTGGCAGCATTCAGACACGTTCTGGGGTAATAGCGAAGGAAACAACTGATCTCAAGTCATGGTTCTTTAAATCAGGAACAGCTTTGGTAGAAGATACGTTTTATTGTCTGATGAATGGAAAGCAAAGTTGCACTGAGGTAGGGGAGTTTGGGTTTGGGGAGTTTTGTTTGCTTGTTTTGCATTTGTTTTGATGTTTGTTTGGGGTTTGGGTTTTTTTTTTTTTTTTTTTTGAGATTGTTTTTACTATAATGCTAGTCAAGTCAGATGAGGAAATTAAGAACAAGGTATCATTCGTTTTGTTTTTAGACAGTAGAGTCTTCATTCCAGTTTTGTTCTTAAGGGACTTCTTTGGTATAGAAAAATTTACATTTCTCTAAAACTCTAACTCTTCAGAACTACAAATATGTGTTACAATTGTATAAAATACATGAGTAGCTGCTCTTGAAGGATTTTAGTACTAGTTTGGGGCACACCATAGCTACCTTTGTGTCTTCAGTAGGAGCATTTGAAGCTTTCAGTTGCTCTCAGTTCTCTGGATTTCTCTGCTGTTTTTCAGCCCCCACAGGGAAGGGAAGCACCAGGGACCATTCCGAGGGGTGTGCGAGCCTGTCAGAATCATTAGCGAACACATCAGTGAAACACAACTCCTAAAGTTCTTATGGAAGGTACTGTGTGAAGTACAAAACTGTCTTCTCTTGCTTACTCACGTAAGGCTTTTGCGGGCACAGTGATATCAGCCAGGTAGATTTTTTTGAACCACAGTCTGAGAGACCCAGAGGAGGTCTTAGTGCGGATGTGAGTCCAGGTCTGCCAAATTTTAGCATGGCACCTTAAGCTTGCAAGTCATCTTTGTGCATCAGTGTGCACATGTACGAGAACAAACGGGGCTCATCTCCATGTGTGTGCTTCTGTGTTTAGACATGTAAGAGTCTAGGTGCCTCCTGGGAAGTTTTATGTGTGTTCCCTTACCTCTGAACACAAAAATCTTTTTTATTTTTAAATTATTTTTGTTAGAGGAGAAGAATGAGAACGTTTAGTCAAGTCACTTTTGCTAAGCTACTGAAGTTAGGAGTGTTGGTTCTGTTGTGGTTTTGAGTGGCTCTGTACAGTGCTACATGTAAACTACATTGTGGAAAATGTAGGTTTAAAGATGTGTGGGTGAATGTGTCTAAGTGGAAACTATCTGTTCTGAAGCCATTGCTACATAGTAGTGTAGAGCTTATGTGTAAACAGGTGTAAAACCAGTAAAATATAGAAAGTCCTATTAAATATAAATAAGAGATTTTTCTAAAGCTTTTTGCAAGTATAGATTGCCTAGTGACTTTTCTAATCCCTCTTTAAAATGCAACTATCTACAGTGAAATAAGGTACCATGACAGTGTGCTCCAATGTTGTACTGCATACTAAAAAAAATGGTAAGCACCTTTTTCAACCAAAAAAAATAGTTAAGTGTTTAGAAAGGTAGAATACTTGATGTTGAAATATTCAGTGACTCTAAAGACAAGTTTTTTCATCTTGAAAATAAAGTTGAGTTTACTTGGTACACTTATCTTGCCAATATTATAGGAAGTACTGTGTTTGAATCAGATTCTGGGGGAAACATGAGGTGTTGGCTTAACACCAACTGAAATAAAGTAGCAAAGGTAAATATTAAATGCATCATAGTATGTAAAATGCATTTTCTAGGGAGGAATGTTACGTGCTTCATACTTCCATCATTAATGAGTTTTCTGAAACAAAACAAGTGATATGGAGCTTAGTACACTTAATGTAAAAAAATCAAATTTCATTCAAAATGCTCATCAGTGCACGCTGTTGGCCTAGTTCTGCTGTCAGTGTGCAGATACCTCCTTTCACCATTACTGAATAAGTAGGCATTTAAAGAAAATAACTTTTCTTCTTAGTTCATATTTGCAGAGATGACAGGTTTGGAGGTGCATGTTTGCAGGTTCTTGGTGCATTTGGTTTTGGTTTGTGCCTAGGAGCATTCAGAAAGTCACGGCCCATCAGGGGTTGGCATGAGCATAGTCTGGAAAGCAGAACTTCCTCTTGTGGCATGTTTTCTTGTCCAGGCATTTCTTCTAACTTTTGTCTGCATCATGTTGATGTAGAGAAAGTGTTTTTATCATTGTCTGTGGTTTCTGAACGAGTAAGCTGTGGCTGGTACGCTAGTTTTGCATGAGAACGTACAAATGTGAACATCCACAGAGAACATAAGCCCATAAAAGGACAGGGAAATGGTTCTCTTCCACTTCAACATAGCTGACTGGGTGCTAAAATCTAAAAGGTTATTAATGAATCACACAGGAAAATAATTGTTTCAGCAGAATCCTCCCAATCATGGGGAAGTTATAGACAGTTCTTAGTTTATAGAAGAATATTTGAATGAGTTGAAACTTTATAGTTGTAACTATAGCCGTAAGTAAACGCAACAGTACCATGAAAGTGGATCTGTAATTTTAATAGTCTTGTAACGGTTCGATTTGCCTGAGTGTTTGTATTGCATATGTGAAGTTACCTCAAACATCATTGAGTTTATGTAAATGTTGGCATGACACATGAAGGTCTGCTGGCAGTGGAGATGTAGAAGGTTTCCATGGTGAATGGCTTTGGTCAGTTCCTTCTGTTTTGGGAACATGTGGCCTAAAATATCACCTAAAGAACACTGGCAAACGCTGTTGAGGGAAACTGTAAATGTGCAAACCACTAGGAAGTGAAGCAATGGAGAACGGATTTTTAAAGCAAGTTGGCTGTTTGGGGATGAGTGGGTGCCTATAAGATGATGAGAATTTCCTGTTAGCTTTAGTCGCTTTAAGATTGGTTGTTAATGTCCCTCTGGACTTTATCCTGCATCTGGAGCTGCAGAAAATCCTTGAGAAAAAAAATCCTGCATCTAGGTATTTCAATTAAGGCACCTGGAATAAGGGTGTGTGTTTGGTGGTTAAGTCTTTTCAGGAAAGATTTATGAGAAGCAGACCGTAAGGCAGATTATTAATAATCTAAAGAGTGAGGCATGGTAACAAAGCTTTGTATATAGCCTTGGTCACAAAAGGAACTAAACTTTTTTTTTTTTTTTTTTTTTTTTTTTTGCCGGGAAGTGCACTGGCTTTAGTTTTCTCCCCGCATAGAGACTAACTTAAATCTTCTCTTCCCTTCCTCTCCAGCTGCTTGTTGTGGGCACAGAGCAGTCTGGGAACAAGTCTTAGTGCAGTGCTAGATTTGGAGGTCACAGCATCATTAACCAGTGCTGAAGTACCCGGTATTCCAGGGCAAGTCTTAGCTGACACCAATGGCCCCAGCTGCAGACTAAAGAGTAAGCCATGTGGCTGTCTGTTTTTCAGCTTTCCTACCTGCTACGGGATGCTGACTGAAATCCAGAACGTTGTCACCTCCTTTCTTCTGTGGCACCTACTTGTGGCTGAGAGATGACACGAGAGGAGCTGCACAGAACATGCCTTTTCAGAAATCATGTCGGTGGTCGAGAGCAAAGCCCGAGTGGCTCACTGTGCAGCAGAACTTGGGCCAGCATTTCTCCAGGGGTCAGAGTCACAGTTGTTTCAGCAGTCTTACAACAAGCCCTTGGGAAGGGGGGAATATCTGCGGGTGCTTTGACTGTTCCATCACTGCAGGGCCAAGCAGGGCACAGTCTCTTTCAGATCACGGCATTGGTAACCAACAGGCCTTCCACTGGTTACTGACCTTATGGTCACAGAGAAAAGCTGAAGCAGTGGATCCTCAGTGGATCCCTGCCATCACTCTTTTCCTCCTGCTCCTCTGGGATCATTCCCCAGGGAAGTGCTGCCTCGTGCGTCAGGAGTCTGGCCACAAACAGCGGTCTCCTTCTCTCTGGGGCACGAAGAGGGGGGAGCAGGAGCACAGTGCAGAATAAGTGTGACCTGAATATTGCCTCACCTGTCCTGGGTTGTGTCTTTGCTCTTTCAAAAGTGTATGCATGGCCTTTGTCTCCACCACTGCATCGCTGTTACCAGGGCGAGTGCCTGCCAGCCCTGCGTTCTGCCTGGGAGCCGTGGAGGGAAGGGCTGGCGGCTCCTCCTGGTACTGTGCTCCTTGTTGGATTACCGGTGAGGATTACTGACTAATGAGTTGAATGAGAGAGACCTTTCCCTTCGCTTTCACGAGCAGCTGTCACTGCTGGAGAGAAGAAGTGGTGAGAGGTGAGAAGAACCTGCGGAGTATTTATTCTTCTATTGAAGCTCTAATTACCTCACTGAAACTCTTCTGCCATCTCCCCAGCAGTCCCAGGGGCCTCCATAGGTTCCTCTAGTTCAGCTGGCGTTCTGTATCAGCTGCCTCCAGGCTTAAATTGCCTTTCTTTTTCCTGCATTGTTCCTTTAAAGGAACAGTAATCACTTCCCCCTGTGTTTTTCAAACCATCCAAAATACAAGCCCTTAATAGATTGCTCTTTTACAGAGCAGCTTCTGCATTCCTCAACGCCTGTCACTCCTTGCCCATAACCTTTATTGGCTGCAAGTATTGGACTTTATACATTGTCAGTTCTGTAGATCTTGAATTTAGCTTGTGTTATGAGATTAAGATTTATGATTGTACCCTAGTTAGTTTAAGGCCAGCTCCGGGATGGCCTTTCCCTTTGCACAAGGGTACTGGGGTAGGGAGAGCTGTGTCTTTCTGTTTGCCTCAGTCTTCTTGGGGAAAGTCAGAATGCAGGTTCTGTTGATGCTCTGAACAGAGATGGTCATTCCCTTCTTCCCTGGTGGTGCCATGCAAAGGCGATGGCCACAGTACTTTTTCATTCCCTTGCTCTTACAGAAAAGCAGCAGTATGAGGTGTGGGGTTTAGACCTTTTGAAAAGCTGATATGGTTGCTGCTTTGTACTGCCTCCATTTGCCAAAGATTTTCTGCCTAGCCCTGGATACCAGAGAGTCTCTGATTATTGAAAATTTCCTGGTCTCTAGAATGAACTGTTAGAAGTCCTATGTATGGTCACATTGGGCTAGTCCTAGTAAGGCTGAAACCTGGTGGGTATTACAAAAATCTTTAAGCAGTCTGTCAAAACAAATAATTCATCTCTATGAATTGTAGAGTAGGAGTGTCTTTAAATTTCCAACATAACAATACGTGGATAGAATGACTGTTAAGCCTGAATTAGCTATGTTTGAAAACTAGGGTCTGATCCTGCGAATAGTCATTATTGTCTTGCTGTTGTTCGGCTGTGTGTGAGAAAGGATCACTTGCTTAAGGGAAGCTCTGCTAGAATGTGTTTTTCCCACTGTCGTCCATTTGCAGTGCAATTTAATTGATGCATTTGAAAGAAGGACACTTAAAAGATGGTTAGATGTCACTTTAATTTTGCTAATGAAATGCTGTTTGGTACTTAGTAGGCAATAATATTGGCACAGCAGAACCTATCCTTTATAGCTAGCAAGTTTTTTTTTCAAAATAAGCAGCAACAAACATATATGGGCTTGAATTTGTGGCAGCTGATCTTAATGGCTGCCTCACAGTGATGGTAGAGACTTTGGAGGAAACCTTGCCTATACGTGCTACTTTTTAGCTGGGTAGGGAGGCGAGCTTCCTTTGTTTCTAAGTGTTTTTCTTTAAAGAAAAAGGAAAAAAGGTGAGGCCTGGTCCCACACGTTACACAAACAATTGCTGAGGTCAAAGAGAAAATACTCAACGCTTGGTTTAAGGTTGCTCTGCATTTAGGCAGTGCAAACAGAAGTAGAACCAGAGATGCTCCTGGTGGCTCAAGAGCAGCTATGTGTTACTCCATCTGTGTCTTTCCTTGTTTGCAAAAAGAATATTGGCAGGCATGGCAGGCTGGAAGGACTGTGGCCGTGTGCTCCTTCCTGGATCCAGGTGGTGAGCTAGCAAAAATGTGGATTAAGATATTTCTGGCTGTCTTCCTTCTCACCTCACTTATCTGCTCTAAACTTAACTCTGGCATAGCTGTATTTTAAACTCCGGGACATAAGCTCCGTGACCAAGGGTTATTTGACTTGGTTCAGTCATTTCTTGAATATTCTGGAGTATAATTCCCCAGATTTATTATGAACAGGTCTGTCGGTGTCAGAAGTCACAATATGCATCACTGTTCATTTTAAAGTAATGCTCTGTGCGGCAGGCAGTTGGGTGGTGCATTTGTCACGTTTATGCCACAACCCAAAGAAGAATCTCTTTGGCTGGATGGTGGTGCTTTTTCTCCCTTCCACCTTCCTTCCTCCCCCTTCCCCACCCTGCTCCCCTCAGCCATGACATGGATGTGGGAGGTTTTACAGGTATAGTTTAATGTTTGTAGTTGACTAATTATCTTATTGCTAGAAGTTGTATGAATACTTGGTGCCATTTCTCCTGTTGTGTATGAAATCTTACTTATGTCTGTTACCAGCAGATTATAGCTAAATGCCGAATGTTGTAAACGGATGTTCATTTCCACTCTGATTGCTTTGGAAGTCCGTAGAGCTATTGTCCATCTTCTCTACTTAGCAGTTATTCAACATACTGGTTTGCTCACACAGTAAATCTGTAATAGCTTTTTGTGTTATGGAAAACAATCCTTCCCTTAGTAGGGAACAGTGGTGCAGGATAAGCTAATGCACTGAAAAATAAGTTTATTCTCCACTTAGAAAAAGGGCTGTTGTGGTCCCGCAGATAAGGGTCTGGGGCCGTTGTCCTTGAACAGCAGACAAAATTCTGCTGGGCAGTTCACCCACTCAGCTCACTAGCTGTGCTTTCATTCCAGACCTGCTGTAGTAGATTCATTTGGGAGCTGGTTTACTGCCTGAAATGTATCAGTTCTGTGGAAAGATCCATGTCTTTAGGTTTGCTAATTGCACACCTTTTGCTGTCCTGATTTTTTTTTTTTTAATTGCAAATGTTTCAATTAGAAAGTGTTTTGGAAGATGATAGAAATTGGATGAGGTTCTGGTAGTGTAGGAGGGAAAGAAAAATTAATCTAATTTTTAATTTCAGATAAACAGCTTTATTATAGAGGCTGTCTTCTCCCTTTGTGATTAGTCAGAACATGGACAAGAGTCTTTTGAAATAACTAAAATGACTATAGTATATTTAATATATGGTGGCCTGTTTACTGATTGTTTTAGCACATTATGGGACCATATTCTTTCAATTACAGAGGCTCAGGTTCAGTAGAATAACGTTAGCCCTTCTCTTTAAACTTTTCCGAGATCAAAATCCTTTGGTGAGCAGGGCAGATGTACCTCACTGGTGACCATGGCTGTGTCACATAGTGCAGAACCACCTCTGCTTCTCCCAGGTGAAAACTGGGTGGCAGCACTAAAATCCTGCTGTCATCTTATTTCCCATTTCTTTGCCAGCTTTGAAGATCTGTGCTGGGTAGCAGCTGGAATACTGGAATACAAGAGCTCCTCTTACTCCTGGGACACACCTGGCAAGGACTATTCCAGCCTGCTTGCACGACTCAGCCCATTATCCCTGCGGACAATGGGATACAGTGGCTCACAGGGGAATGCAGTGTCTCAATGGGAAGCATGTTTTTGGGAAAACTGAGTAAGTGATACCTTAGAGCTACCTGCTTTCCTTTAGCGGTTTATTTATAGGTGTCTCTGTATCTGTTGAATGAGTTAGTCAAGACTTTGCCAGATGAATTTGAACAGTGTTATTAGCAGAGAGTAGCTTCTGTCACCGTTAGATGGACTTTCCCTGCCCTTTGTGTGTGTGTGTTACAGTTAAAGGTTCCTTCTAGGACACCCTTATCTTCTCTTTCGAGTGCCATGACTTACAATGGCAAACACATTATACCTGCACACAAAACATAGCCACAAAGGAACTCGTAACCTGGCTCCCCAGTTCCTGCCTACTGCTTCAACAACTGTTGAGTTCTGTTCATTCAGTTTTGAGGGCCACAGGAGTTCTCCTCAGAACTTCTCGTCTCTCTGTTTTCCCACCTCCTGGCGGGAATTCCAGCCCAGGAAGATCATGTGTTCTTTTGCCACAGAGCTTCACTTCATGTACCCCCTCTCACTTAGGATGTCCTTAAAGCTTGAATCGTTTTCACCAAGAGAGATTGAGGTTAGAAATCAGAGAAAACAAACAAAACCAAAATGCCCTTTCAGATGATAACACTTGGACTAGTGTATCTGCGGAGACTGTGAAATCCTCCCTGTTACTGATATTACAGCACGGGCTGGACAAACATCCATCTGGGACAACAGCGTTACCATTGATGTGTCCTGCAGTCAGGGGACAGATGAGATGACTCTGCAGTGAGCATCTCTCCCAGCTGTGTTTTTTCTGGACTAGCACTTTGTGACGAAAATAGGTGGATCTGAGCAGATGTCTACCAAAAACTGTCCAGCCTTTTTCCAAGTGTGTTTCTTAGATATGTAATGTATTTTTCAAGTTACTAAGCTGGAATTTGGAGTAAGAACAACCAAAAACTTGGATAATTTGAGAATGGTAAAAACAGCTGATGACAGTTAAAGTGCTGTTTGAGATTGAACAGGTGTCTGTGTATGCATGCACGTGTAGGGTTTTGCAACTTGGATACAAAAATCCTTGTGGTTACAAGGTGGGGATATTGTGTTGGTTTTGTTAAACTGTTTTTCCCTTTTAAGGCTTCCTGTCTAAGCAAGCCCTTAAAGTATGGAAGGAGGCTAAGAGCATGAATAAGGTAGCTGTTTCGCTGAGCTCTTCTGTAAGTGCTGTAGCAAACTTCTAGCTCTGCAGTTGAAATTTTGCACCAATAAGTGTTTGTATATTCCAGGCAATTCATTTGGCATCATGTATCCTAAGAATAGCACACAAATAGCTAATGAGGCTGCATCAAATACCAGGTAAAGAAAATGAAAGTGTCCTTATTTGGTAAGCAAACCTGACATGAGATAAATAAAAGCACAGAAAACTAGAAAATGCTTTAGATCATACAGAAATACTGTGAGGAGAGGTTAATCGGAGCTAAGTCTTAATAGTATTCCTTATAACACACGTGAAACAGAGTAAGACAAAAGATGTAAGCTATAATAGCTGGTGAGGGAATGCCCTGCCTCTCTCCTTGTTTCCCTGTATTGCATCAGGACTGATTTTTTAAATGTGGAAATAGGTGCCCTCTGTGACTGCCGCTGTATCAGGGCTACAGAACGGCTCCTTGAGCTCTGGATTCCACGGAGGTATCCCCAGATGCCCCAGATACTGCTGAGGCTTTCCCTAGAAAACAAAATGGTTCAGAAAAAATGACCGATCACCCAGGCTGGCATAATCTTCCTGCATGGTTTTTTAATATAAATTACAGTGGAATTAGCGAGTAAAATACTGAATATTGTCTCTTTTAATGCTGTCCTTTGAAATTAATGGTAATGATGATTCCCCAGTTTGGGGAACATGGAGGTGGCTTTCTAGTGACTAATAGCTTCAGTCAGTAATGTAATAGATTTTTGCAACATGATAATGAAAAAAATTCTAATGAAGGTCAGACAGCAAATGGCTACTGAATCATTAGTTTTAAAAATCTGTCAAGCTTTGCAATAATTTTTTCAGGTTTCGTTAAGCAGGCTTTTTCACCCCTGATGACAGAGCTGTGATCATTACAGATATTTCAGTGAAGCTGTTGGAAGAGCAGACCTGATCTATTAGGCTCTTGAGGAAGAGAATTGATGTGGCTTAGCTTGGTGCATGATGTCAAAGCCCAGTTTGGTTTTTGGACTTTTTAGGGGAGGTGGCATTGTTGAGCCTGACAGGTAAAACAGGACTGTGGGAAATCTCATTTTGCTGTTTTACTTACTGGTTGCATAGGCATCGCAGATAACCCCATGGCGTGATGCAAGCGGGTGTATCACTCTGGATCTGGTGAATGCTTCCCACTGTGTCTTTACCGTAGATGACTAAATTAGTGATGCAAGAATATCTAACTTTTAGACAAAAGTTTGTTTGTAGCATCGTTAGCTGTCGCAGCAGTGGTGTTCTGCAGGGTGTCGTGGTGGTTTTGTTGGTCGGGGTTAGTGGACAAGGCTCACACAGGTCGAGGACTTTTACAAGGGTGCTGGAAGGAGTATGTCTTGTCTTAGAACATCTTGTAAACACATTTCTAAATTGTGTCTAAAATCAAATGTGTTTCTTTTTGCAGAATATTTTTCTCATTTACATTTGTGAATCATTCAGCTGTTCGTCATCAGCCAGTGATATTTCTGTAGTAAGTGAGTTTCCGTTAGCTACCTACCAAGTAAATTTTTTTTGTACAGCATACTGGTTCCTATGATGGCCTAGTTATGTTGGCTACAAAACAGTCATCTGTGGAGCATTAGATAACTGTGATGATTTTCTCTGAGTGATAGAAATTAAACACAGAGTAAACGTTAAAAAAAAATAGTATCAAATCTTTGAGTAGTGAAAGAAAAATGATGAAACTGCCTTTTTCTGTGAATCGGTAGTTTAAAGTGAGGGTGATACTACAAAAGTATAGTTCAAGTTAAGACTTGGCAGGCAGTCTCACATAAAATTCTTGCTGCTCAGAATCTGTTCTGGAGAAAGCACAACACCATAGAGGCTGTTATTTTGTTTCTGTATTGAGATAAATTTGTGTAACATTTGGAAGGATATTCATGTACATATGATTTCCTTTAAAAAAAAGTAAACGTGGGAAGGTAAATTTCTGATTACTGGTTCCATGAAGATGGAAGAGAAAGTCTGAAGCAAATTCTTGCTAAGAGGAGGTATTTAACTATAGAATGACTACTGAATTAAATAATACCTGTCAGGTCTGTTGAGCCTTTTCATACCAAAATTTTAATTGTTTCCCAGTTTAAGATCTGTATGTGAAAATTGGAAAGGAATATGGATACTGACTTTTTAAAAAAAACACCAAATCTTCACGAGATGGTAAAAGACTCATAATGACTGATCTGAAATTATTTTCCATTCAGTATATTGGAGAAGGGGGTTGTGTATTATTTCAAAAATAAAAAATAAAACACAATGTAGTATGAAGTGCTGTATAGTACTTGATTGTACTACATGTGCATCGTACTGTTAATATTCAATTTTTAAAACTAAAAATAAAGTAGGTTAGAACCGCTGTGGAAAAAAATGTATCTGTGTACACCTCATTAGTTGCATTTAACTGCTACAGCAAAACTAGGCAAATAAATACATGCAGTCTGTAAGTCTCAAATTTACTATGTCAGATAATTAAAAAAAAAACTCTTAAAGCTTTATTAATTTATTTTCTCATTTTCCAAAACATTTGTCTCTTTAATTTGCTTCTCAGTTACACTTTCACAATATCCATTTTTGGGGCAAAACCTATCCTAACAGGTTTCTCATACATCTTCAGTGCAGTGATTATTTTTGCACAATGACTGTTAAATCCGTGATTGTTGTGGGAAAAATGTAATGAAGTTATCTGGCACCTCATTTGAGAAGGAATAGCTGTTGTGTTTACAAGTTCAGTGCAGTGCTTACGGGGCTTTCTGAGGTATGATGTTAAGGAGACAATGTGTATGTTGTTCAGCTGCTGCTCTGAGGGTTACAGATTGGTAGCTGATGCTGGAGGTAGGTTTGGTTCCTGCGGCCATGCAGAGCGACAGGAGTGCCGGTTAGAGGGAGGGTGAAGAGTCTTGCTGGCTCAGGATTGGTTGTGGTCCTGATCTCTGTGACTTTTCTTCTCTGTGATGTACAAAACTGTAGACCTTGTGTTGTCTGTGAGCAGTTCCCTCTGCTCCCTAATGACGACACCATGTCAGAACCCATTGCATGACATGGTGTCATCATCCAGTATTTACCTTTTGCTGGTGCAGCATGAGCCAGGCACGGGTGCTGGCAGAACTGCTCGGGTCCGTTCCGTGCGACAGCAGGATTCACTTGGTTTGGTACCTGTTGCCCTTGTAGTACGTGCCTGCCATAGGGGAATGGCTGCCGTGCTGTGGGGGGATGTCCAGCCTTGAATGGATCTGGGACGTGAAGTGCTGAGTGAGTTATGCTGGTTCAGAAGGGTTGGAGTTCTCAGATTTGGTATTGATGTGAGTTGTTTTCTTTGGCTTGATGCAGTAGTGCTGTCCATCATCGATTTATTGGTATGGTAGCCTGTATTAAGAGTGGGTGCCTAACGCCTGAGAGCAGATTTTTCATTTTGTATTGTGGATGAACTTTTTGAACCAAAGTGTGTTGTCACAGGTCTTCGCTGAACAGTTTAAGAACTTTCCTACTTGACCTCAATCTACTGGCACTTTGAATTCAGAGCTCTTCCAAGCTGTGTGGAATGGTGAAGCAAGGCTGATTCCACTACTCTGACTGCTGTATTCTCTGGGAGTGGGCTTTTCATTTATGCATGTTCTTAGAAGTGAAATATTGAAGCCCATATAGTTGTAGTCTGATAGGCTTCCACAACCAAAAATGCAAGCTTCCTGTTAACCGTGACTTCTCACTCACAAGCAAGTACCATGAATGGACTTAAAAATCTGATCTCGCCTGCAGCCACCTCTTTTGATAGATCTGAAGAAAATGAGGTATTGCTTTATCCTGGCCACCTGCAAGTATCATCTACAATTCGCATAGTAAGCACATCATTTCAGAGGAGCTCGGTCATAAAAGGTGGGTGGTTTATCACCTTGGTTAAAGGTGATGAAGTTCAGAAACA
Organism: Pterocles gutturalis; assembly: GCF_000699245.1. Classification (NCBI taxonomy): domain Eukaryota; kingdom Metazoa; phylum Chordata; class Aves; order Pterocliformes; family Pteroclidae; genus Pterocles; species Pterocles gutturalis. The sequence goes on from NW_010098009.1 coordinate 16,801, forward strand.
AGAAGTTACACAAAATAGAATTCTATGTGTGATTCAGACTGCAGGTACTATGAATTTCTTTCATTCTTTCACAGTTCACAGAAAATACATTCTCAAAGAGACTGTATTTCATAACACTTAAAAAAAAAAAGAAAAAAAAAAAAGAAAAAGCTATGATAGCTATATTGGATTTTTAAGTCAGCTTTGATTCCTGCCCTGCTGAATAGAAATGAGCAGCCTAACATGGAGTCTTCAGAATGCTTAGCAAGTGGTGTTCAAATACCTGGTGTTACATCTAAATATATGGAAAATAACTCTGCCTCTGACTCGAGGAAAATTGATTAAATACAGTATTAAATAAACCACTACAAGATCAGACTTCCCTGTTCTCTGTGTAGCAATGTAAAGGCTGGGTCTACTCCCTTCTTTTAAGTAATTATTCTTACATTTTTTGCAAACTTTTACCAGTATATTGGTGATCAGACACTTCTAACTAGTGTGTTGGCTATGAAGGAGGCTGCATCTGGACCAGTTCTTGGCACCTGGCATCCCTTTCACAGCTAGGAATTGTGAATGCCATGTTGAAGTGTTTTCTTTTATAGCCCGTGCTTTGTGGGGATCCATTAGTAACCCTCCATTTGGGATGTGCCGCTTCTGAGTTTATCCTCTGAGTTCACCGTTAATTGGAGGATATCTTTGCTTACGTGACTTGAATTAATACAGTATAAATGCTTTAGTATTTTCAAGTCACATTATTATGTACAACAACATTTTATTTCTCTCTTCAATGGTAACACTTCATTCTCTTCAGCTCTTCAGTAGCATACAGAAACAAAGCAGATGATGATGGCACTCGCCATTCTATTCTAGGTTGTGTAGTCTTACTCTTCTCCAAACTTCTGCCGGTTAGTTCTATGGATGAGATAATCTCCTGGCATAGTTCAGGAGGAACAGTTCAGGTTTAAGTCAGTGAAGTTACAACTTTGAAAGTTAGGTAAAATCACACGTCTTGACCATAGTTTTCATACTATACTGGGGTAAACTGATTTTTAAAATATCACAAAATGTTTCTTGACCTGCAGATCTCAACAGGCGATTGCGTTGTCTTCAGGAGGACAAATGCGTGTGCTCTCACTGTATACAAGAAACTTCACAGTTGAATTTTAGCAAAGTAAATATAAAGTAATGTGATTCACAAAATGGAAGACAGACAAGTACTCGTTATTTGACCAGAGAGGATGTGTTTTTTGTACAGTCTCTTGTGCATAATTTTGGAGAACCATATGGGCAAAAGCTTCTCCTTCAGATTTCCTTCCCGGTATTTATGAGACAGACGAGGGAGAAGCTAACGTTTCACGGTCTCGTCACACTTCCTGTTGTAGAAGATTTGAAGTACTGCATCCCCATCTGGTCATTTGATGGAAACTTTTTGAACATTTAACAGTCAGTTTAGATTCTACAACACATCACAGCTTTGAGAAATCTTCCCCAGCATTATTGTGCTGTCTGATTGAGTCTGCATTTACTAGAGATTACAGCTGTGATTATATAACCAAGAGATGCAGGCAGATAGATAAAGATGAAAATCCTTTGTATTGTTTGGCTTTGATTTTGTTTTGTTGTGGGTTGTTTTGTTTTTGGTTTTCCCTCCCAGATTCGAGTTGATTATAGAAACTTGAGAGAAAGAAGTAGAACACAGACTTGGGAAAAGAAGACGGTAAATTGCAGTTACAATCTGTATAAATTTGGGTTCTTGAGAAGCTATATTACCTTTACTATCTGAATATTTCTGTATGTGTCTATATATATGAGGAAAGGCTCACAATGCAGATGCCCTTGCTGTGAACTCAGGAATGACAGTAAGAGTGTTTTAGCTGCAAAATGTAGGATTTTCTTTGTTAATTCTTAATTTTTATCTGACCTTTTTTTATTTGTGTGAAGATGGTAGTAGAAGAATGCAAACTTCATTAGCAAAAGGCAAAGCTATCTTCTTTGCCATCTTACTCCTTATGAAAGTAGGATTTTATACACAGCAATGTTAATTACAATTAACTGTAGCATTCTCATTTGTTGACTTTATTTATTCAGAACTCTATTAGTGTTAAACAATTAATGGTAAGTTGAACTTCAAAGTGGATAAGAACATCATTCTAAGCTGTAATAGCTTAGTGGATGAGCATATTGTCCTAAATTGGCTTAGCTAGATCGTTAAATGGCTGCTGTATACAGTGTGTGTAATTATATGATGACTGAATGCTATTAACCCTGTCACTCTTTTAGGTACATGTCACAGTGTTGTAGCAAATGTTTCCGAAAGTTCCAGTTATGAAAAACTGTTGTTTCAAGCACTGTCTTTAAGTGTTCACTGTATGAGTTCTAGATCAATTCACAAAAAATATACAGGACAGAGGATTGGACTTGTTACCTAGATCTGTGTTTTCAGATGTGTTCACTTTTTGGCAACATTACTGTTCATTTGTGCTGGTAGAAAAACTATTATAGATTTTGCTCAATAGCTTAATTCTCTTTCCATACACTTTCACTTATAGAGGATTTGCATTCATAACATGTTTTTTCCATTTAACATGCTTTATATTATAGTAGGAAGTGGAGAAGAGAAAAAAAAAATCAAGTGAATACTTGTTTGGCCTGTGAGTTACATTTGAATGAATATATTTTGGGGTTTGGGTTTTTTTTTCAATCTTCTAACTGCAGTAAGGATACAATCCAATGATGAAGTAACCAGTTTTCTAAAATAAAAGTATGCTAGCACACACACTTGAAAAGAAATGTATGTAGGAAGGGTATTTTCTCTTTACTTTTGCATTAATGTGTGTGGGAAGGCTATTTTCTCCTTACTTTTGCATTACAACCAGATGCACACATGCACACAGACGTATCTATTTATCTCTCTGTATTTATAAATACAGGCTACTCCTTTCAAGCCCTAGTAAGGCAGTGTATGGAGTGGGAGCAGTCCAAGGCAGAAATCGTGTGGCTGGAAACAGCTGTTGCATCCCGGTTCCCCCGCTTGCTCCCTGGAGAAATAATATGTTGCTTATCTCCAGACAGTAGTTGATTATTTTCTCCTACGCATCCCTTGGCTGTTAGGGGGCTCCTGGACGAGATGTGGCAGAATCGCAGCACCACGCGTCTCTGCTTAGCTCCGGGAAAGGGACAGTGTCCTTTGCAGCCTGCTCTTCCCCGTCACAGAGCCAGCAGTGGCCTTACCCAGGAGAGTAACTAACTCGTGCTCTCTGACCTTCTGCATGTAAAACAAGCAATATTATCATCCTCATTTGCACTTCTTTATTATTTATTGCAGTGATAAAATCAGAGGTCCGCGGACAGGTTTGAAGTGCTATTGCCTTGGGTTCTGTGTTGGTAGCAACCAGTAGCAGTCACCAGCAGGATGAGGTTCCAGCGCTGACGGGGGGCTGTGGGGCCCCGGTGTGCTCCCTGCCACCTCGCTGGGTGCCCTGGTGCCGTGGTGCTTCAACCCTCCTGTTCCAGGACCCTGGCTCCCACGGCCCCCAGGGCTCTGCACAGGCACATTCAGCCCCCCGGTGTCGTGGATTACCCTGCAGAATATCATCTGCTAGGGAGTTAAGAGGTGTCTTGCCTCCTGCCTCATTTCATAGACTGCCACAGCCTTGAGAGGGGATTATTTTGTGTTTAACGTGCTATCTTGAAATCACCCTCAGCTCAGGTCAGGTGAAGGACAAAATGCCGACTGCAAGTAGTCACAGCATCCAAACAGCACAAATGTTGCAATGGGTGTAAGTGAGGAAAAAGATTCTTAATCAGTTTTTAATGAAATAAATTCAGGAAGTTCTCCCTCACTTTCCCGGTGTTGGCTGACCTGTAGGTTTTCCTGGCAGTCTCTCCTTTTGCATCCAGTATGTATTGAGATGCAGAGAACAAATTTTTGGTGAAACATAGCATTTGCTGCCAATCCCCTTGGGAAGTCCTTGGCCTTAAAGAAGAAAGCTGTTTTCTTTCTCTCCAAAATCGGTTTATTTCTTACACCAGAAAATAATGTGGCTGTTACTATAAATTAATAGTTTGTGTCACTCTCTTGAGGATCCCTGCCTGTTACCCCCTGTTTTGTTCCCTGTCCTTCCCTGCCTGTTGGTGACTCCTCCCTTCCCCTTTTGGTGATTCAGTGTTTGTTTCCCAGCATGAACTCTGTTGGTTTTTTCCCCAAATTTAATATTTCTGTGTCTATTTGTCCTTAAACAAGCACAGTTGATACAAATGTCAGAAGTGGTGAGCATAGGTGGCTCGTTACTGGCTCCAGATTGAGACTGAGCACCCTGGTAATCACCTTTTTGGGGACAAAAGGGGTGTGGAGCAGTTGACCTCTGTCATCTTGGTTTCAGCAGTCCAGAAACACAGGGTTTCAGGGGCGAGCCAGAAGCACAAACCAATGAGTCTGAATTAATTGCCATTTTAAATTACACCTTTTCAAATTTTCTTTTGAATCTGACCCTCCCTGGACTGTGTTAAGTAGCTATCCGCAGCGCTCTGTCACTGTGACTAATGATGTTGAACGTCATCTTTACCATGCTGGTTAAATGAGTTATTATGAACCTGTTTGAACACATCACCCTGACTTTGAGTGCAGTCATGCTCTGTTTTCAGCGCTCTATCAAGACCACCTTCAATAAGCAACCATTTTTTGTTAGGGTTTTACTGTGGTTATTTTGTCTGTCCATTTACAAGTGGCAGAACAGCTCTGCTTTTCCCTTTGGATGTGTATAGCACATCATGTAAGAAGTTTCTCTTGAGGCTCAAGATTGAGCTGGTTTTGCCACATCACAAGTATTCTGTGGTCCAAAATCAGTCTGTGCTGATCCACAGTCAGTCTGTGGGTTCTCCCTGGGGATTCGGTTTTGGAGGAGAAGGCAGGCTACGTGTGGCACCGTGACCCTGCACTCCTTTATTGCATAAGAGGGAGAACTAAGCATGTGCGCTCGGAGGGAACAGATGTGGACAGTTAATTCTGTTGCCCTGACCAAGTGATTAAGGGAATTAAACCTGGCCCGTTCCATTATGCTGAGTGTCCTTACACCCACTCCTGTTTAGAAGCAAAATGCTGCTTAAAGTGAAGAGTTGTTGAAAAGCAGAGCACAAAACAAACATTATCAGTCGCAGATGTGACATCTAACCTCTGAGCCTAAACACATGCCTTCATGAATATGGGATTCCGTTGCTGTGACCAATTGAATTAGACTATTCAAAAAAAGAGTAGTGTGAGACACCCATTTGAGTTGTGCTTTGTGATTAGATTTCATGAAAATTGCATCTGTTAAAAAGGGCTTGGGTAGTTAATGCACACAGAAAAATTACAGTGTGTTTTCTCTATAGTGATGGGATATATTTTGTTATTATTAAAGAGTATTGCTCTACACTTTTCTGTCAAGCTTTACCCTAGGGTGACGGTTTAGAATTTTTAATTCAACTTTGTCTGTCATGACAAATGCAGAGAACTAGACAGCTGGGAAATTGTAAAAGTAGGTTTAAAAAGGAATTATCAAGTCCCTCCACTCCAATGGATTTAGGAAACCAAATTTTACAAGAACACTATCGGTGATGCTTGCAGAAGTAAGAACACAGTCTTATTTGCAAAATGTGGCCTTGCTAATCATGACTAATTTTTCATAATTAAAGGACCATAATGTTCCTGAACTGCTCTCCAGTAACATTAATAGAAGATTAAAGATGGGCTGCAACCTTGACCTTGAATCTTCAGCTTCAGTGTTTTGAGCTTTGTATAAAAGTGGTAAATAGAAAAGGAAAGGCTACCAAGAACTTGATTGGGTTTTCAAGACCTGAAAAAAGATTAGTTAAACCCTAAATTCCAGTAACTGCGTGATGTCTGAGGCACTCTTCTTTGTTGGGATAGAAAACTGACATACTCAGCTAAAAATAGAGGGGAGGAAAAGGGTGAAAGTAGATGACAGGTAAGTTCAGTAGCAGTACTTCAGGAAGAATTTTACCTCTCCTGTCAGAAGAGAGAGCACTGTGCTGTTTCTACCGTACCACAACCTTGGACTTATTTTGTGCTGTCTGTAAAGACAAGAGTTCAGTTTTTATTGCTACTTCAGGCAGGGAGGTGTTCAAGAAATGTGATGGTTCAAGAAAAGCACCATGGCCTCTCCTGCTTCAACTGAAAATCTGTGAGGATGCAAAACTACTGTTATGTCTTTACCTTCTCTTTCAACGCCTCCTGCCTATAGGTGAGGGCAAGAAAAGATAGATGTGGTATTCTCTCTGTTCCTTTCTTCTTTCAGGGAAAAAATTTTAGTCCAACCCTCTGACTTTCTGAAGCAGTAGCTGCACCATAAAAATAAATTGCAAAACCTCCTGCATGTTTCTGAACAAGATCTATGAAACTAGTCTTTGCCAGTTGTTTCGTTCTAATGTTCATCAATATTCTGAGCTACAGGGGGAGTGCTGGAACTGCCCACAGACTGAGGAAAGCAGCGGTGCAGCTGTTAACTCCCTGAACTGTTAACTAAGAGCTATCATTGAAACTCTGTGGACAGAGGTGTTGGTGTCTGAATTTTACAGAAGCTGATAGCTTAGACCGCTGCTCACTAGGGAAGTATGTTCAAGTGTATTTTTCAAGGGTTGATACATTAGACTGCTTAATTTTCTGGTCCTGTGACTGAACGTAATTAATATTTTTAAATTAATTTCAGGCAACCTACTTAGCATTCTGTATTAGTAGGAATTAATGCTAGTACCTATTTTGTTTTCTTATGCGAAATTATTTTGCAAATATTTGCTTTCATTACTGCTGTCTATAAACAAAACGAAAGCTTTTTATTTTAATTGAAAACAAAACGTCTGTTTTTCAAAACTGAAATAAGTCTTGTGAGGATTTTTGAACAGGAACTGTATTTCAGCATTAAGAAACTTAAGGAAATAAAACTGTTTTTTTTTTCCCCCTTGTTTATGATATGCTGCAGAGTAATTAATGTCAACTATGATTTTTTCAAGACCTTGAACCATTTTGCTGTTCTTTTCCTATGGCAGTGCCTATGGTCTCAGTCTTTTGGGTATATCTTAGACTTCTTGTTATCATCAGGTTAGAGGGAGCTGGTTTTTTGCCTTCTGAGCTCCTGAAGGTGCAATGTTATTTGTGAATCTTTGAATCAAAAGCATTTCTAAACAAAATGTTGACTTTACATATCAGGTGCAATTGTACTCTAACATAGTTGGGTTCTTGCTGATTTTTGGGCTCACCTGCTTTGATATTGGCCATCCTTTATTTCTGCACATTTTGCAGCAGCACGTAGATGCTTCCATGACCTTTCAGCCTACTGCTTGCAGTAAAACTGGTAGAGGGGAGATTGAATTAAATCATGATGAATGGAAATGCAATGGGCTGTTTCTCTCTGTTCTTAAATGGAGGATTTGTGAGATTGAATCAGCTCCTCTATACTCTTCCCCCTTCTTCCCCTTGCTGTACCCATGGCTGGAACAAACTAGAGAACCGATCGACGTGCAGAATGGGCCCGGACTGCCCCTGGTTTCTGACGCTGCAGAGGTCTGAAAGCGATCTCTGTCCTTGCGTTTGGTACTGCTCCCGAGTCAGCAGAGCTTGCTGCAGCCACGGGCTGTGGCTGTGTGCTTAATGAGAAGACCTGGGATGGTACAAGAATTCTGTCCTGCCATTTACATGGGGACTGAAGAGCAGGCTGATGAGTTGTGTAGGGAGTTGATCAGAATAGGAAAAAATTTGAAGTGAGATAAGGAAGTATGACTCTTGGTTTTTTAACCTGTGAAACAGTATGGAGTTATTTTCTGTTCTCCTTACACTGACTTTTTGAGAATGTTCTTGTATCTTTTCTAAGAGAATAGAATGACCCAGGAAGCCTGACAGTGGCCCAGCGGGCATGTGCCTTCCTGTTTCTGTTTTCTCTGGGAAGGTGGGAGTGTGGGTGAAGCTGTATGTAAGGATGAGTGTAGAAAGATGGAAGTATTAGGAGAGTGCACTTGTGTGTGTGTGTAAATGTATTTATGGTAACATGAGTTGTCGTGGAAGAGGTTAAAATTCTCTAGTATAAATTCTAAGGGATTTTTGGTTTAATTAACCCTTTTTTCTGATTTCTTCACAATTGTACTTTGAATTAAGTGTCCAGCCAATTTCACACAAGGATGGTCTTTCCTAACTTGAGTTGCTGTCTTGCCATACAATTGTTGGTGTGTTCTATTAATCTTGCAGTCATTACCCTTCTGGTGGCATGCTGTTTGGTTTGTATCCTGGAGAATGTTGGAGAGAATGATAGAAGGAAAGACAAAATGCAAAGTTATAAGAACAAGATGAAAGAAGAATTTTGGATCGAGTGCTGCAATAGCAAGCAACTTTTTCTTTTTATGTCATCCTGAGTCAAACACAAGATAGAAATACCTGGGATACTTCTTGTATAATAAACTAAACCATGAAACCAGTGTGGATCTATTCATCTGCTGCAAAGAATCCTCTCTGCTGGTTATTGTTACTATGCTGGGAAAAGGAAGGAAAAAGAAAAGAGAAAATGCTTCATTTTTTTTTCACTGCTGTCATCACTCATCCTAATGAGGACAAAAAAGGTTACCTCTACTAGGAGCCTGATGCTTTCATGTACTCTTGAAACCCACCTGCTCACTTCTTAATGAGAATGTAAGGTTTGGAGATACTGTGATTGTGTTAGGTTATTTCTGAAATGCATTGCACAAGAAATAACTGTCAGCTGCCTATTTGGTAACCGTGACTTTTTAAATTCAGACATCTTATGAAATGCTCTTGAAATACATTTTTGAATCCTTTATTCCGACTGTTTTAGAACTTGTCAAGTGTTAGACATCAGCAGTATCTGTGTCTTGGGGGTTTGTAGGTTGCATTTTACGCAAACATGCTTCAGCATCTGCACATATAATATGCAATATATATGTACGTATATGTAAATACATATCCAGATCAGCACTGTGGTTTGAATTTAGAAAGATCTGACAATGCCTATGAGCTCTCAGAAACTAATAGTAAGAGGAAATGATTTTTCATAAGGTATTTTGACATATCTGACCCATAAATTTCACTGTGAGTTCTGTTTCTCTGCAAGTTTGTGTATGTACCTTGGAGTTGAAATGTCATCACCATCCTGTGCTTTACAGCCGAGGTGTAAAGGGGAGTCTAAAGATATTAAGATGAAAAGGAGAGGGTTTTATTTTGAGATTGAAAGCTGCAGGTGAATTTAGAGAGGCTGGCTTTTTTTTTTTTTTTTTTTCCTTCAGAAGTTAGGGCATAATGTATACCATATTTTATGTACCACAAGACATACAGCTTGCTTTGTTCCTGTACCTATTTGTTACTCCATTTGCTGTTAAGTATTTAAAACATAAGAAGTATATCTGTAAGCTTCAGTGGTTAAAACCTACTTGAAACTGATAGAAACAAGGTGCGACTACCTCATTTGTGGTCACTTGAACGAAACAACCAAGAGAAAACATCAGCTTTGGAGCTTTGTCAGTGATCATAAAGTTAACCAGCTTTCTCAAGTCCTGACTGAATATATTTGAGCACAGATTTTTTTGCTTCAGTCTTTGTTTTGTTCATAATGAGTTTACTGTTAAAAGCTGCGCATAGAGGGAGAACTAGATCCTCTACAGCCAGCTGCCAAGTCAGAGAAGAAGCAACACTTGGACTTGCATATGCATTTGTGCGTACAGTAAACTTGAGTTGGGACCCATTAGCATCTTTACACCAGTAGATAATTTAGATTAGGTAGTTTAGGGTTGCTTTTAGTATTTATATTTTTGTTTCATCTAATTAATCTGCTTTATAACCTAACCTTGTGACTTTCAGTTAAACACAATGTTTTTTTTCTCCTTACTTGGTAACAGAGAGCTGTGGCTATCCATAACCAGTGCGTGCGGTTTTTGTTTGTTTGCTTTTTGGTTACTTACATTGTGTATGAGGAGAAATCAGCTTGCCAGGGAGGCGCAGGTTTACAGTAGCAATCAATCGCTTCCTCTAACACAATACAGTTGAACTTGATGGAACAATTGCTTAAGTTGATTTGTGCTGAATAGCTGTCTGTTGTCAAAAATTCATTATGGTCATTGGTCTGCTAATAAAAGTAGCTCATAGAGCAAACTAATTTTGAGTCAGAGGAACAGATGTAGGCTCATTAGTGTCAAGGAGTTCACCATCGGGAGTTCAAGCTGAGTAATGATTAGCCATTGAAAAGTATGACTTAAAATCCTTAAAATTCTTTTAACCCTTGCAAATATGTATTTTTTGAGGGCAAAATTGCCTTGCTAATTTACAGTGCAGTGGGGGCATATCAGACTCTAAAAGCTATAGAGGAAGTGACGGGTGGGGTTACCCGATCCTTGAAGAGACCAAGGTTATACTCAGTGAGGGGGGAGCAAGAGGGGCACATGGTCTTCCTCCCCATCCCCCCATTTTATCAAGAATTGTTAGGGGGATTCATACTCTTTATCCCTTTAATTCTCCAAAGGTCCTTAAGCAGCAGCCACGGGCTTCACCATAAGTGAAAGTGGAGTAATCTGTCAATGTGCTTCTGGATTGTTTTTATTTTTCATTTGAGGGGAGCAAAAGTAAGAGTGTTTATGTGGAAAGACTTGAGTTTTACAGGGTTGAAAATCTATCCTTGTTATGGGTGCTATTGTTTCACAGATTTTTAGCCTGATTCCAAATTCCTGACCTAACTTGTCCAGTACAAGAGCTCTTCTATTGCCTCTTGACTCTTTCAGTAGCTGAAAGAAGCACACCCTGAGTGCTGGGTCCCGCTGACGTACTGCTCCATGATGGGGCACAGCCGCCTCACCATGGTCCTCACCATGGTCCTCACCACGGGCTGCAGGGGAATCTCTGCTCCACCGTTACCTCCATGGCTAATGAAGGCTGCAATTACTGTTGTGCAGCACCTTTTCCCTGTTCTTAAATGCATCATCCCAGAGGCTTTGCTACCGTCACTGGTGGGCTTGGCCTTGGCCAGCGGCGGGTCTATCTTGGAGCCAGGGGCATTGGCTCTGTCGGACACAGGGGAAGCTTCCAGCAGCTTCTCACAGAAGCCACCCTTGTAGCCCCCCCCCAGTACCAAAACCTTGCTACACGAAGCCATGCAGGAAGTTAAAAGGGCATGGCATAATACCCATTAGTATAATTTTTTTTCTTTTTAGTCATTTAATTCTGTTTAAACCAGGACATCATCTTCGAATCACTGAATGAAGAAGCAAATGAAGATTTCTAATATTATTACAGTATATTCCCTCAGGTCATAATAGAAAGATTAGTGTTACATAAAGGCTTTCATCATAACAAGTCATATTCTGATGAAAAAGAGATTGTTAAGGACATGAAGCTACTGGAGGATAGTGCTACACAATCGTAGGTCACAGAAATGTAACATTTTATCCTTCAACTTGTTTTCCTTCCTATTGCATATTGTTAGTACACTTTCACATAAATATTTCCTGTATCTGATGGATAAACTCAAAGACGGTGTTTGATAGCTATTTATTGGACAAAATTGCTTGCAATTCTGTAATATAAGCATAACCATATCTTCTCATCTGCCTTTTAGCTGTGATTTAGCTGAGAGTTGAAGCGTAGTCGGTTTCATTAATCAGCGTTGGATCAAGTCTGTAAGCTTTATACTAAGATTTAAGTGTAAAAACCTTTGTTTTAAAGCTTGCCAAACTCCACACCTGAATTTTCTTTCTCCTGTATGTGCTGATAATATCACTAACACCCAAGTCAAATTGGAACAGTATTTCTTGTGGTGATTTAAGTGATAGTGATAATCTCTCATCTTGCTGAAGAGACAGAATGCTCTAAGCTTAGGTTTATGCATAAAAATAAAAAGAATGGGTAAAATAAATTGGAAATATATGGGGTTTTGTTTTAAATTTTTCTTCTATAGGGATTTAGTATGGTTTTTGTACAAATAGAAGGTTATTCTGGGTTATACAGGCTGTAATCCAACGGTGGAGAACGACACAGCAATGGGAGGTTTATTCGGTACTTACTGAAAATGGAAATTATTACAATTCCCATTATTAGAAGACTGCAAAATGAAACAATAAGTACATAGCAAAATACATTTGATAAAAAAAATGCTGTGGACTGCAACGTAGATATACATTCAGGATAGTTGTAGATAGAGATTATTTTGTGGCATAGAAATGTGAAAAATGACATTACAGTTTCCTCCCCTGTACTGAACTGGTACATCTGTATTTCTCTCTGTGAATCTATGTGCAGATGTCTTCCTTTTTAAAAAAATATTTTTCCGGCAGAAGATATACAATGCTTTATCTGCACTTGTGTCCCTATGTGGTCATCTACATGCCTTCTTGTAAGTGAATGATACTTCTCTTCTGTGGCAACCATCTATATTGATTTATTATACAAAAAAGAATATTTATTGTACAAAAAAGAATACTTACTATAAGATGGTGGTTTTGTAAGAAGTGTCTGTTCTTCTGTCTATTCTATAAACACTGTGAAATTAATTTTACATTCAAAAAAAGGCCATTTGTTGGCCCAGAATAAAACTGTAATGAGCACAGATGGTGAAAAGAATCTTGGAATAAATAAGGCAGGTCTTGATCTTTTCCACCCTAATGAAAGGGTCACCCCATTTCATTCCACCAGTCTCCAGGTCTTCCTCTCCAGTCTCTGCTGTAAGGGTACAACACAATGGAAGCTGTATAAACAGAGAGGCCACATTTTAAACTTTTTTCCTACTTTACCTTTTCAGGTGGGAAATACAGGAAATATTAAGGAGGAAAAATTATAGGAGCACTGGAGAAATTCCAGTAATAGGATTTTTTGATGTGTGGAAGTATAAACCCATCATCTGCCAGGCATTAAAAAAAAAATAAAAATCAGAAGTTAAAATTAACTGGTAAGGAATTGCTTTACTCTCTCCTCTCTTTTTAGTAATTTCTCAATTTTTATCTTAGGATCTTCTGGTTTATGCATCATAAACTTTAAAAAAAATGAAAACTAGCATCGATATACAGTATTATTGTGTAATGTCAAATAATATTTGTCTCTATAAATGAACTATCATCTATTACAGTATCTGTCAAAGACAGGGCTTGTATTGGGTCTGGCTGAGACGGAGCCAGTATCCCCACAGCACCCTCCCAGTGCCGAGTGTCACCCTGGCAGCCAGCAGGGTGTTTATAACACATCCTGGGAGGGGGCGGAGCCAACACAGCTGACCCGGATTGGCTGTTCCATACCATGTGACACCAGCTCAGCTATAAAAGCCAAGGGCAGGCAGGAGGAGGGGGGCATTTGTTACTGCATTTGTCTCCAGGAGCAGCTGCTACACAGGCTGAAGCTCTGCTTTCCCTGGAAGTGGCCAGACATTGCTTACTGAGGGGAAGTAGAGAATAATATCTTTGTTTCCCTTTTGTTTCTGTGCCTGGCCTTGGCCTTTGCTTTAATTAAACTGCTTTTATCTTGACCCACGAGTTTTTCATCTTATTCTCTCCCTTTATTTTGCTGAAGGGGGAGTGATAGAGGGGCCTGGGGGCCCGGGCGGGCCCCTGGCATCCAGCCAAGGTTAACCCACCACAGCAAATGTGTTTCACCTACTGGTTTGTATGTGGTGCTCCAAGGAGTATTTCAAATGTGCATGTGCCCAGATTTTTAATTCTCTATTTAGATGTCGGAATTAGTTTAAAAACAAAACAAAAACATCAACAGAACAAAAAAACCCAAACCAAAAAAGTGTGAATACATGAATATTTCAAAGACAATTTTATAGAGTAAACTGTCAACAAAGAGTCAGGTTAACATTCTGTATTCAGTTTTCCATTTTCATTAGAGAGAACTGTGTAAACCACAGGGAGACACTCAATCTACCCTGTAAGATCACCTGAAATCCAGATGCTCTGCGCTTCCTTGCTGAACCTGGGCTGCTGTCTGTAGTGTCTGTCTTGCCTGTGCCAGTTTATTTGGTTCTTGGCCCAGTCTGCTCACCTTGGGGCTGCTGGGCAGACAAGACCAGAATCAGTTTGTGCGGGCTCACAGGCCCCAGAGAGCCATCCTGCTCCCAGTTCCTGTTTTTGGTGTGGAGGCCCAGCTTCTGGGGACCCTGCGCTTTGCAGGACAGCCAGGCTGCTCACTGACTAAAAGGACAGGCTGCAGGCTGGGCTTGCTTTGGAAAGGGGAAATTTTGTTCTCTGAAAAAGGCCTTTTATTTGGTGACTGACTGGCAGATCTGGTGAATAGTGCAGTGTCTGGAATGTACTTCTGGTCATCTAAAATCCGTCTGTGTTTGGTGGAGTATTCATAAGCTTTTTTGAAACATTGCACTGTGGAAATCCAAACCGGAGATGTAAAATCATCAAAGATTTGACAACCAGTCCCACTTGACTTTTAGTTGTGCCAGGACAGTGTATGTGCCACCTTCCGTGTGCTGGGGGCTGTGCCCACGTGCTCTGGGCGGGTACAGCCCCAGCGGAAGCGGACTGAGGTGTGCTGCTGGAGGTGTCGGGGTTGTCTGCGGCCGCTGGCTGTGCGGGAGCCGCGGCCTGGCCGTGCGGAGCTCCTCAAGGGCTAGTTTCCATCGGTTCTTTGAGGAGAATGCTGTGTTGCTGTGCTCCAAAGTGACTAATAACTTGATTTAGATAATTTAAAGTTAGTACTAGTGCATCAAAGCTCCGGATTGTAGGCAAACACTGACGAGGTTATTTCCTGCATCCTGGTCCCAGACAATGTCCATTCCAAACATCTAGCCATCCACCATGAGAAAAGGATGACATCTGAGATAGGTTGGGGCTGGAAGTCATTTGCAGACAGTATCATACTACCTGGTGGACTTGGTTAAGTTAGTGCGTAAAGCTTTATTTTTCTCTCTTCCTTCCTTTAGCAGTCTCAGTAATGCTTTTCTGCATAATTGTATACTTGTCAATTGCACTGTGCTGCTGTTTCATTAATGAAGAAATGAGTATTATTCTTGGTACAAAGAGAGCTGAAGTCTTATATGGGTCATAAATCCCGTTGCAGTTTCTAGAATTCAGATCTAGTTGTCAGATCAAAGCATTTAGAATCCACCAAGGCATCCTCGCCTCTTTAACTTTATGACTCTTTGTTTTTGCCAAGGCTGCATGTATAGTATAGTATCGTACTGGACTGTTGGATAGTCCTGCACTAAATGTTCTCAGTGATCTGCACTAACTGATGTTTACATATTTGTATTTAAATTTTTGTAATAATAATGTCTTATTCTCTGTTAATATTTCTACTAACTAAACTGAGAAGTTTGTATTTTAATGGCTTGAAAAAGATTTTCACAGTCTTCAAGTAAAAGCAATTATTTAATAAAATGTAATGCCTACAGTATCTAGGAATCTATGCCTAAGTTGGTTATACCTCTTGTTTATAAATGTGATGGTTCATTTGTGCACAGTTCTTTGTTATGATTGTTTTTAAAGAATTTAGGTTTTTTCCTTTAAGTTTTACCCAGAAACCACCCTTACTAAAAGAAATATTTAGATATATAGAAATACAAATAGGGTACTTAGTGAATTTGATTTACTGACATTTTTGCTCTTACTGTTTCAATTAAATATTTGAGAACTAAATTCTAATGACGAATGAGTAAAGACCATGCTTCAGTAATGTTTGAACCCCAGAAGTGGATTTATCTGAAGTTAATTTTGGGGTTTTTGCATGTTCTGCCTTTTTCTTTTGCCCTTCAGTCCAGAGTTCGCTAAAATGACATTTTTATGAAAGTATTACTAGTTACGCTACTAATTATTTCCTCAAGTAGTACTTTTGACACAAACATGGCAAAATGTAATTCTTAAACTTTTTTCACTGAGATGCTAAAATACAGAGAAATAGTGGGAAAAATTTTACGATGAAAACCCTTCATCTCCCAGGGTCCGAGTGCTGTGCATGGCGAAGCTGAGATAAGGCGCTATGAGTTGGTCCGTGCTCGGCAGCCCTGGTAAAACCCTGAGAAGTGCTTGTGTTGGGGTCTGCGGGGTGTGCGGTGCTGTCCAAATGCCATGTGCTGCCCTGCGGCACTGGCTCTTCCTCGGGTGCGGGGTGAGGAGTCCAGAATGTCTAGTGAACCCTGCTGTGGGGAAAGGCTTCCGCAAAGGTGCAAAGGGACGTCCGCAGTTCTGTGGCTCCTGGGCATTGTGGGTACCTGGTGTCACTTGCAGCTATGTTGATAAATAGCTTTATCAATGGTAGTTAAATACAGGGAGCTGTAACTCATTCCGTATTTTTTTATATCATGTTTTATGTAATTTATGTGATAAAATTCTGCAGATCACCCTCAGCTGAGAATATTTTCCAGTAAGTTGGTTGTACAGGTAAAGAGACTTTCAGTGTAACAGTCTCAGCAGATACAAGCTGATAGACCAAGAACAGGTTGGAAATACAACTGTGTGGGATTTGTAGGGCCTCTCCAGTCTGTAATGGTTGTGTTCC
>NW_010098009.1:33293-75881 GCF_000699245.1 Pterocles gutturalis
CCTTCTCCTTTCTGACTTCTCCTGTTCCTCCTGGCGTCATCTCTTAGGGCATAGCTTCAGGATAGGAAAGATGGGAAGTGGTTTACTCTTGCTTTATCTTACACCTTATTCAACATTTAATATATATTTTAAACAAATCCTTTCTTTGCTCAGGCAGCTCTGTAACAGTATATACAAAGTTATATAAATATAAACCGAGTTAGGTTAGCTCAGTGCAGCAACCCATGAAAATACAAATTCCCACTTTGTATTTTAACACACTTTATAAAGCTGTTAATAAACATTAATAGTATCATGTTGTATTCAGTACTATCAGAGATTCACTGGCACTGTTCCAGTTCCTTCATGGGATGAGTAGGGCTAAACACATTGGAAATACAAAATACTGGAAATTGGTTGAAGTTACCTGTCAGGAAGCATTTAATGTCAGATTGTACGTGTACCTCAGGGTAGCCTTGTGGATGGCTATCATACGTGAAAACTATAGCTGTAGTAGATATTTTAAAACATTTTCTTAACTATTATTTTTCTGAGAGGTCATTTTTGTTAACTTTGGGAGAAGAATGGACCTTTACCATACCAACTTAATGGTGTTATGTCCTTGCTTCTTGTGTGTGCTTTTTAAAGTGTCAGGTTCATGCTGCAGGCAGGGGGTTTGCCGTCCCACGGTGTGTTCCCTTCTGATGTATTCTGTCACTGCTGCTTTCTAGGATGGCTCCTGATAGAAGGGTTTGGGGCTTGGTATGTGTGTGGCTCCAAAGTTCAGTACTTCTACCTTGGTCCATGCTGCCAGTGTCTTTGAGCGTAACTGACCCTGTAATTTGACACTCCAACAACGTTAACAAAAATTGTCACTAATTCTCTCTTAACATTTTAATGCCGAAGACCCATGGAACTTATTTCTCGCCGCTGAAACAAAAGGTGCCTCTAGGACAGTTTTTAAGACCAAAGTGTATTTGCACTCTTCTTTCTTCAATTCAGATGTCTTTCTGAATTAGTTTGGCTAGTGCTTTCTGAGGACAGAATGGGATTCTTAATATTATTTCTATGGTTAATAGAAAATAATTGTTTTATAATTAAATCATTGCTTCTTCATTTCAAGTGCCATTTTCCTGGTAAAATTAAAAAGAATGCGGTGATCTCCAAATGGAGCAAAAAAAGTAACTTAAAGTTGATACTTGATTCACTTCACACTTCCATGAATTTTTGCTTTTTCATTTGGTGCAAAAAATTTTGCTTAATTATAGTTAAAACCCAGATTAACCCTTCCCCTAATGATTTGGACACTGACTTGCTACCCCTCCACCCCCATCATCCCTCCCTGCCCCCCACAAAGGGGTGCTCTAGGCACTCAGGCAGCAGAGCAATGGTATCAATGTCTGAGCTCTTGATGGATGTTCAGAACACTGTTATTTGCAGTTGCCGAGAAGGTTTGGTGTTTTGTTTTGGTTTTTTTTTTTGTTTTTGTTTTTGTTTTTTTTTTTAATTTAAGAAAAAAAATCTTTCTTGATTGGTCATTCTTCACTTCCATTCCAGGCAGCAGCTAATGGAGAGTGTTTTCCCAAGATAGTGCATTACATTTTAGAATATCTGGAAGAATAAGATGTTTGAGTAGCTCTGGCTTTAATGTAGAGAGTTGGGATCTCAGCTACCTCATACCTTGATCTTTGTGTGTTTCTCCAGCAGTGGAGGTCTTATTCCTAATAAAACTTTGAACTGCCAGCAACTGAATGCATTCATCTCTCCTATTTTTGCCTGTTTTACTTCAAAGTCCTTTGATCAAGAGATCATAAAGTTCAGAGTCAGCTGCAAGCTCTTCCTTTCCCCTTGCTGCCCTGGGGAGGAGGGTGGAACTCGGTCAGGTTTTGGAGAGTTGGTGTGAAGTGTTTTCTGGCTCTTTGATGACTCTGAGCTACTTGTCTTTCGTGCTTAACATAATAGTGTATTTGCACACATATACTGCAATTAGCACAAAAATGTTTAAAAAGTAAATGTACATTATTTGCGATTGATAATTCTGCACTTTACATTAATGGCAGAAGACTGTTGGCATCTATTAATGAGGTAGCGAAGAAGCAAATTATATAAACGAGCATGAAATGATTGTTAAAGATGTTTATCTGAAAACTGTGGTAACGTGCATACTTTTTTTCAGAATGCAGATTTTTTTCCTAATAGTTGAGATAAATAACCAGATTTCTTTGGGATTGTAAATTAAATATCTTACTATTTCTGTTAACACAATGTGCCAAAACCTACTCTGACAGTTAATCGTACACTGCTGTGGTGCTGAATGTTCTTCTCTGAGCTTCAAGATTATAACACGGGCTATACTGTTATAATTTCAATTATAAATGATTACATAGAGATTTCAGATATTCAACAATGAAAAAATCAAGTTCTTGAATCTCCTCAAAAGAAGGTTTAATTCACACTTGTATTTTATATATTCCTGTCAAGTTAATAACTATGCATTAATGTGTTTATTAATAACATTACAATAAATTATATATTTTGATATTTTACATTCCTAGTGTTTTGTATTTTAATGTTCTCTACATTAACCTTGTTAAAAGTGAAGAAGTTGCATGTAACAGTTCTATTATTGTAAAGCATTAAGTAATATGTATCTGCTTTAGAGGAGCTGAACTGCTAACTGTAGGTAACTGTAGGCAGCTTTTCAGGCTGAAGTTGCTTGAGTACCTGTGTGTATGGCAGTGTACCAATGCACAGTCCTCAGCCTTGTAATTTTAGAATTCAGTGTCTTAATAGGATCAAATGGGTAATTACATACGGCTCAGTCTGCTGCCTTCGCTCACGTTGAGTCACAGTCTGCTCTAGAGTTGATTATAGGGAGGAAGGTGCAATCCAGCATTAAGAGGGATGGCATGTTTTGGGGTCTTTGTTTAAAAATTCAGCAGCACTGGGTAGTGAAAACTTGTTTGTAACTATTAGAATTAGCCAAATATGGATAGCTTCATGGTATTTTTTCTTTTCATACTTAATATTTTCACAGAAGGCTTTGTGCTGTTTTCTTCTTAAGCTGGAGGTGTGTACAATTCTCCGGGAGAGGTGGAAAGGCACCACCTTAGCTCTGTCCCACAGCAGTTTGATTTGTAGATTGAGGGTGCAAGTAGCCAAGTACTACCCTCAGGATCACTACCACTGACCTTGGCTGGTGCCTACGGTCAGAGGTAGAGAGCAGGGCTAAACGGGCTGGCAGGTCTGGGGGGTTTTAGGTGGAATGTTACTTGAGCGATGTTGCTGGAGTTTTGGCATATGCATGACCCTTTGGATGGTCAGTACCCACAGGCAGTGTGTTTGATTTGTGGCCTTCCTCTGGACAACGTGTTCTTGCCTTAAATCTGTTCTTGACTTTGGCACAATTTAAGGTGTTTGCTTTGACAGTTCTCTTCACTGGGGCTGTTGCAACAGTATAGAATGAAATACAGTGGCAAGAAAAAAATGAATAGAAAATTATACTAAAGGGCAGCGTTTGGATGTTATTGAGCATCTGAAGCTCAGAAATGTGAGGAGCATTCAGATATTTACAGAATTTTTTGCTGAGTTACCGCAGTCTGCTTTCTAAGGACGAGCTAAAGATGTTGCCTCTGTACAGGGCTAAAAGAGTTTGGTCAGAAGGAGAAGGGGAATCTGTTTTGTCTACGCTGGACATAAATTTGACAGGCATTTCTCTGTATCTTAATATCCTAAGGACTACTAAAAATTCATGTCATTAACTCTGTTAATGCAGCAGCACTGGCACCGTGAACTGTTCTTACCACGTGTGTTTCTGTTCAGGAGATGACATGGTGAGAGCAGTTAATGGTGAGGACAGGTACTCGGTCCGTAGTTATTCCAAGTCTCTCCCTGTCTGCTTCTGTTCAGAAATCTTCTGCTCCAGAGACAGACATGGAGAGACTTGGAATAAGTACAGACTGAACATTCAGACATCAGTGCTGGGAAGGATATTGGGAATCTTTCAAAAGACTGATTTACAAAGAAGTAAGCAATAGGGATATGGTTCTCTGTATGCATAGCTTTACAGGAAATGACTCTTGAGCAAGCTTAATTTCAATATTTAACGCAGTTCAAAGGTTTGGCTGATAAAGGTGAAGGTGTAGTTGAAACAGCCCTTTTAGAAAGACAGTTTTTCATATTGCATGACA
Organism: Pterocles gutturalis; assembly: GCF_000699245.1. Lineage (NCBI taxonomy): Eukaryota > Metazoa > Chordata > Aves > Pterocliformes > Pteroclidae > Pterocles > Pterocles gutturalis. The sequence goes on from NW_010098009.1 coordinate 37,463, forward strand.
TTCCAATTTGAAAAATAGCACTGCCCTGTATCAGTGGAGCACAAGTTAAAAGGATTAAGAACTGGCCAACTGACAAACCTAAAAAATTAGTCATAATAATAGAGTGCAGCTCCATAGGGATCAGCACTGTGCTTGACACCATTTTGCAGTTTCATCATTGGTCTGAAGTACATGGAACTGTGATAAAATTTGCAAATGACACAAAGATTACCAAAACAGTAAATAATGAGGGCAGGCAGCAATATAGAATTATCTATACTGATCCTGCCTGTATTCAAACATAATGTATTCTGGTTCGGTCAGATGCTAAGTTACAGCAAAGATGTAAAGTCATATTAAGTGAAACCGATAAGAAATAAAAGAACTGAGACACTTCAGGACTCAGAAACTGATAAATCAGCACTAGTCTTCTGCAAATTCAGGAAAGGGCCCAAACAATCCTTACCTCTGTAGACAGAGGTACCAAAGGAAATAGTGAGTTATCAATCTTTATGAATTTTTATATCAAAACTAGGAGTTCTGCCGTAGTTTAACATGGATTGTTTGGCTCAAACCAGAAGAATTCAAAAGCAATGTCACAGCATTTTGGTGTACAGGAGGTCAGGCTGTATGAACTAGGATTGTCCCTTTAATTTAAGATTGGAGCTGTATTTTTAGGCTCCACTAAAATATGCCTCTTCCCACATACTAAATTTAGACAAAATAAATTGTCATTTTTTTCTGGCACAACAAAATGCAAGTCTGGAATGTTGAGGGATTTTTTTGTTTGTTTGTTTTTCCTTTTAAGTTTGAGGCAAAATGTGTATACAAATGAAAGGCTCCCCAGAATGAGATGCGTTTTTCATACCGCTTTTGAGACTTGTGATAAGAAGACGTTCTGGCTTAAAAATGAAGTTTATTTTTGACATAAGGAGGGAACTTCTTTCCAGACTTGGAAAGTAGAAGTATTTATTTCAGAATGTTTTAAGAGCAGATTTAAGGTTGAACACCTGTTGTGAGGCTTATACTAATCACCTGTGAACTTGTAAGCAGGGTGACAGAGCTGTGCTGGGATGTTCCTGTTTCTTAAGGAACTGGTTAATGTTCGCAGGGACTGCAGTTCTGTGGCACCACTGGAAGTGTGCAGGCTCTTTCCACGCTTTTCTAGCATGTTTTCAGTGGCAGATATGCCCACAGGCCCTGCTGTGTCAGTATTTTATCTCTGCCTTGGGCTTTCTGTGCATCAGTCCCCATGTGGAGCCTTCGCGGTGCTTGGGACTCAGCAGTGTGGCTGAAGCACTGACAAGTCCCAGGCGAGTACGGCTCAGCCTCAGCAGTGCTTGCTATCTGCAAACGTAGAAATGCCTGCTGAAGAGCACAGAGGATCTCCCTGCTTCCCTCTCTTTGCCCAGTTACTTTTCACAGTGTCCTTCAGGCTTATGATCCCTCGTGTTGCTCAGTAATTCCCAGTATTGGGTGGCATTCATGCCCCCTAACAAGGAGCTGCCAACTTAAGTGCCCTTGCTAAGAGGTTTCATTTCTCCTGTAGCCAGTGAAATATTTTGAGAATGATTCAGACTTTGATGGAGTTTAAGGAAATATTCTCTATAAATTTTACAGGGACTATGTCTTGTCTGCCTTTAAACTCCTAACACTTGTGTTACCATTGCATCCAGTATAAAAAGTTTTCTGTTAAAGTGGGGGTTATATTTTTAGATACAAAGATAAGATGATCTCATCTCAGACTTGAATTTTTTTGTAGTCATTGAATAAAGCAAAAATAAAGGCTGTTACGTTCACCTTTCTGTATGTTTTGCTTTGTTGTGGGTTTTTTTTTGAAGTGTGGCCTGGATTGTTGTTTTCAAGCCCTGTCAAAATTTTAATTTCCTTTTTAAGTTAAATTGCAGTATTCTTTCAAATCACCTTCCAAAAAAAAGGTTTAGTTACATAGCAGCTCTTCAGAGAGCATCTGTGTGTGGCAGTGGTGTTTGTGGAAGGAGGGAGCGGCAGGGTGGGGAGAGATGTGTTCTGTTTTTCTTGAGAGTTCATTTTTTAGTCTTTGGTATAAGTAAATTCCCATTAAATGTAAGGAATTGGGCTGCTATGCAAAGGAAGATGGTGTCTGTGCATTGAAGACTATTAGCAGAACGAGCGTGTCCTGCTGCTGAAAACCGCAGGTGGAACGTTACGGAGGTCGTTAGCTTTAGTGGCCTTTGAGTGAAGTGTATAGTTGTAAGACGTGCTTTGCTTTCTGTAGAATGCAGGGATGCACAAAGAAGTGTTGGAAGCCTTAAGAGTGACATGACAAATACATGATGAGATTAGTATTATGTTCAGAAGAACAGCAAAAAAAATACATCCCCTCAGGAAAACCGGAGTTGCATAGTGTGAGATTGTAATACAGCCATGAAAAAGCAGAGCCAAGGAGAAATTTTCTGCTCTCATTGAGTAATGCTCAACAGATCTTTTTTCTGTATTCAGGCTCAGGCATATGATTGTGATGCTGACTCACTTGCAGTCACATGATGTGAGGCCTGTTAGTATTAACCCAGACATGTAAAAACATCTGACTTTTTCTTTAAGGCTTGGGGAACTTTGGACATAGGTGGTAACAACAAAGCACCAACTGTAGGATAAAGGTGTAGAATCGGGTGGGAGAGGCCAGAAGAATGTTGTTAGTTCTTTTGTATGAATTAAAGAAAAAAGAGGGAAAATCTTGGAAATATGACACCGAGAATGATGTCTTTGAGAAGAGGCTTTTTTATGGTATTCCAGTAAAGTAAACCTTGCTTGGAGTGGTTGTGTCTAACAAAGCGGCATGGGGGTGTCTGGAGTGTAGTCTGAGAAATCTGTGACATTCACGCCCAAACTAGGGGTTTGAAGGTCAAGTACACCTGAACATCTAAAAAGAAAACACACAGCATGAGTAGTAAGAAAGAGGAAGTTCTTTATTTTACATGTGGAGACCCCAGATGAAGAACACAGATGAGCTTGCTCAGAAGAGGCGTGCCGCTGCGGCACATGTTCCAGGTTGCAGTCCCAGCTGGTGAGCTGTCTCTTATTTCAGAGTTCACATGATGCTCGAAAGGCTGAGCACAGTATTTCACTCATGACTACCTGAAAATCAGAAATAAAGCAGAAACAAACAAAACAGTGATTCACATCCAGTGCTGTTGTATTTGCTGTTGCAGAAATAGGTGGTTGAATGTTGAAGGGAATAGAGGTCTCTGCTGGTGCACAGCTGCCTTCGTGTTCCTCTGTTCCCACGTCAAGGGTGTGGGGAAGCTACCTTGAATCTTTGAATTACTGCCATTGAGTTAAAGTTATAAAGGTGTTGAAAATAATTGATAAATCATATGTTTCTCCACTGGTTAAAGCTAAATACTTACATAGTGCCAGTGGGAAACAATATATCGATTTTATTGATATTGTAACTTTTTTTAACCAAAGGACTTCATGAGGGAATAATGTGATTTAGGTGAAACACCAGACCTCACATCAGGTGATCTGATGCTTTGGAGCAGACTGAGTTCTTAACCAGGTGTACTTGTAACTAAACTGTGAGATGAATCTTGTCAAAACCAAAAACCCCACCATTTTAATGCAAAACATTGCAAGAATTAAGGGGAAAAGGAGAATATTCAGATTTTTAAAAATATTTTATAAAGACTATAAAAAATTCAGTCTCTATGTGATTCTGAGAGATAAGTGTGATAAACCTTCCAACCCCCTGCCCCACTCACACCATACAACTCTTTGAGATGGTACAAAATCCTCATGCTGAAGACAGACACGGTAGTGTATTTTACCAGCCAGCACCATTCTCTGAGTTTTGGGATGTGGCTTCCATGGGCTTTACACTGGACTTAACGCAGTAACCTCCCACTGCATGAGAACTGCCACTGGGACTGAGGGCATGCCTGGATGCTGCACGAGACGGGCTGTTGGAGGTAAGGATGCTGAGGGCTGCGAGTTGCAAGCAAAACCAAATAATGTTCGCAGCTATGACAGTCATACAATGTTAGATAACATTGCAACCTCCAGCCAAGCAGAAATGATAGGGTCGTATAAAAATAGGACTGGAGATGACTTTAAGAGAGACTCTGGTTCATTTCTTGCCTGAGGACAGGATATAGTTTCCTTAATGTCATTCTTATCAGGTATTGGGCTAAGCCATTTTTAGAGACCTCCAATGCTGGTGAGTCTATGAAACCTCTATCCCCCTACCCAAGTCATTCTCTGTCTTTATCATTGAAAAGTATTTTGTAATCTCAGCCTTTACTTTTGGTTTGTGCAGTTAGATTTCTTACTGTTGTTAAATTAATAAATCTGTGAATATAAATCTCTTCCTTTCCTTTTTACTTTTGCATTATATGTACTTGAAAGTGTGTTACCTTGTCCCATCCTCTTCTTCTACCATGTCAACTCCTCTTTAGAGTAAACAATTTAGATTTTTTTTCAGTCTGATTTTATGTAGGTCATGTTTTCTCTGATTATCCTCATGGCACTTTTCTGGACCCTTCTGCCTTTCCTCATTCTTGAAGCACAATGCCACAGACTATGTACAGAACTGCGACTGAGAAGAGTTGGAAGGATTATTTCAGAGTCTGTTTTCTTGTTTATATAGCCCTATATAAATATAAACATAATATATTAGAGAGGGAGGAACAGCATGATATTGTTGATTCATGTGCAGCTTGTGATCTGCCACAGCCAGCATCTTTTTTTACTGCAGAAATACTTGTTTCTCGTCTGTGTGCAGTTGAATATTTTTGCATAAAGGAAAAATCTTGCCCTTTATTTCACTGTTGAGAATTCTTTTTTTCAGAAACATCTTTCCCATATTTCAAGCTGAATTTTAATTTTAAGCCTGTCCGGTAGCTCACTACTTTCTTATCTTTATGTTGTTTCTAGATTTAAAAGCTCCACATTTTAGTCTGTAAAATTATAGAATAATCTAGTTTGGAAGGGACCTTGGGAGGTCGTTTGGTCCAACCCCTTGCTGCAGCTTCTCAATCAAGGTGTTTTGTTGCACTAGATTGAGCACGCATCGCTACAGATCTTGGCATAATATATTCTTGTATTTTTGACTATGATCCCTTTGAGTATTGTGGGATATAGTATTCTGGAAATAGCTTTCTCACTTTACCCCTTGTCTAGCTAGACTGAGCTTCACTTGCTTGGTCAGCTTGTCTTTTCTATTGTCAGAACATCAAAATTTGAGTTTTTCGAAAGAACAAACTCTTTAGTTTCTCACTACTACTTCAGGGTTAAACAAAAGCTTTAGGTGGTGTGTGTAAGCATTAACTGAACAGAGGTTACTAGTTTGGCTTTTCCTTGAACTAGTACCTGGTTGGTAGTCGTCTGTTCTCAGGGCATGGTCGTTTTATTTTGGGACAAGCAATTTTAGCTGCATACCCCGCTAAGGTGGGAGAAGGCAACTCCTTTCAGAATGGCAGCTTTTGACATTGTGAGAGGACAGGCCATTTGGAAAAGATGTATTATTGGTAGTTGCTGTAAATCCCTTCTGTGTGGTGAGCTGAGTTTGGGAAAAGATGCAAGTCCTTGTTTTGATCAGGTGCCTGTTAGAGATAAATCGAGGGCTGTCTGATGACTGTGGCCGAATTTGGCCTTTGAGAGGTGGGTGCAGTGTTCTGCAGGAGGTGTGTCAGGAGGCAGGGAGAAGCAGTGCTGGGATTAGATGTGTTTTCAGCTTGGGTTTATGTAGCTTTATAACTGCAGGAATAACTATCAAATATGGCTAATGACCCAAGAAGAGATTTGGCCGCATGCGCTATGATTGACTGAGTCAGGACCTGTGTCGGGATTTGGTCCTGAGGCCGTAGGAGACTGTAGGACATTTTTTGATGGTGATATTGGGCTTGATAAGCAAACTAATTTAAAATCAGTATTTCAAACTTCTTTGAACACAGACCAAGTGTTTTAGAGCTACTCCATGGATTAAACCAATGTCTACTGCTCTGCTGTACTTTTTTTTTCTTGTACAAAATGTTTTGTGCTAAGCATGCAAGAGGAGCTTGATGGCAAGGTTTTGGTTTTTTTTACTGTTTTAATAAGGTGTGATTCATCTTTGCTATTCTCTAGTCCAATTAAAGATTTAAAATCTGCAACAGAGTACAAAATTGGAACATCATTCTACAATTGCATAGTTTTGTAGCAGCTTAAAGAGCATTGTTACCAGTTCTTACCCTATAAGGAAAGTATTTGGGTGACTGTGATTGTCCTGAACTGCCCCATGGTGTGACCTGCAGTGCTCGTGCTTTTCTCAGACCAAATCCCCTGGTAACGTTGCTGCCTTAGTCTTAGGTGTAAGTTCTGTGGAGTTGTTGGAAAAGCTTTTAAGTACGTTGGGATGTTTTGGGTTAGGTCCAAAAACCACAGCCCTTAATCACATATATTCCTGTGTGCTCAGAACAAATGGATGCTTTGCTTTTCTGGAAACTTGATAAATTCTTGCCAATGCAAAGCGATAAATGCTGCCTCTGAGTAACTGTGACGTTACCACGTGATTTCCCTGTGAAACAGGGGCATGACATATGAAGACCTTTAACAGTAATACCTGCAGATTTACCACCGCTCACTATTGATGTGTTTTGGCGTTGGGGAGAAATACTCAGAAGAGAACAGCTAAGTGTTGTAGTGAAATTATTAGTCTTTTCAGCCTGTATCTTTCTTTGAAAGACTGTTCAGAGAAACTTAGTTGTGTTGTGTATAGTGCTCTATTCTAGCATGGTCTTTGAAGGAGATCCTTTCCTGCTAGTACTGAAATACTAAATTTTGCAGAGGAGGTCATCAGTCCTTGTAAATGAAAAGGTTTTTTAGTGACTGAGTGGGAAAAAGAGTAGGAAAAGATTTTCTCTTTTTTTATGTTACAGATAGCCGTGTTTATCATTCAGCCAACCAGAAAGCCTTTCTACAGACAGCATAACAAAAAGCCCTAATAATATTTTTAAAGCAGATTAGAAATAATCTTTCTGCATGACCTTGCCCAGGTGACCTCCTCGTTTGTTGCTTTTTATTTGGGCACTGCATCCTCAAAGCAACGTTTTGCTGTTTAATATGGCGTGCGTGAAGTGGCGTGTCGTTATCTGTACTGCAGCGTCAGAGAGAGATGTGAGGCAGGAGAGTCCACTGTGCAGATCTGCCTGCTTTGTGTGAAATACGTTCGGAGAGCAGGGTTATTTGGATAATGATATGCTCAATGACACTGCAGCAGGCAAGAGCAAAAGAGAAAAATAAGTACAGAAGATCTTAAAAACTTCTTTTAGTTTAATTTAATGTGAACTCAATGTATAATTATTTAGTATGATTCCCTTGTTTACCAAGTAATTATAGCTTTAAAATCTGTTTGGGTTAGCATTTAGCTTCTCTCCATCCAAGGGGATCATAATATTGATGGAATATGTATTAGCCTGTTCTTGTGAGCAAAAGTAATTAAAAATATATCTTTATTATTCTCGGTATGATAGTAACCTATAATAAATTTTGAAATGAGCTGTTCAAACAAAATATCCAAGTAATGTGCTTCTGTTCCTTTGCATATAGAAAATGAAGTCAAACCTGCTTAGTTTTACAAGGTTTTAATTAAATTAAAGGCTTCTAAAATGGCATAAATTACAAAAGTGAAGCATGAGCAGTTTAGTATTGGGAAAAAGTCTTGACACCAAAATTTAAACAGTCTAACACAAACATTAGCGTGGCCTTCAACAATGACTTGAGGATTAGAACTGTGGATATCAAGAATTAAAGGATTTTAAAGGAATAATCTTTCTGTTCTGATTATTACAAGCTAGTACTGATATATTTGACCTAAAGGAAAAGCTTTAGCTATGTACCATCTAATAGCTTTTATTGTTGTTCTCATTATAAAGAGAATGTCTGTGAATGAGTGCTTGAACGTTTGCTTTTTTTCTTATTTGTCTGTGGTAACATTGGGAGGTAAATACAGAGAAGTAATTATTATTCCAGCTTAATAATATAAGCTTGTTTTTAATGTACACACTTTCTAGATAGCAGTAGATGAAGATTTACATTCTGAAATGCTGATTCCTGTGAATTGTCTTGTGAGGCTTCAAATATTATGATATGTTGACAAACCAGAAAACCACCTAATTGTGTTTTGACTTGCACTGGAAGTAGCTCAAGTGATAAGGTAGATTCATAGATATTCTTATCTTTCTTAGCTCCTATAATATATGGAATCTTGACGTTCTTAAACTGACAGTAATTGTTTTACAATAATGTTTGTATTAGGCATTCTGAAGTTAAGTATTTAATTACCTCACATCTGCATATCCAGAAATGCAAGCATGCTGTAGGAGAAAAAATCTAAATATAAATTTTAATGACATTTTTTTATAGACTAGAAAAATACATGAGGTCAGTTTCTGGCCATTAAAACTGAACGAGAATTTGAGACTTGAGTTACAATTCTGAATATTCTGAGGAAGGAGAGTGTGCAGTGTTCCAGAACTCTTTTTTTTTTTCTTTCGTTAAAAAACAAAACAAAACTGATATTGTAACTATCTTTATGAAAGTGTTTTCTATAAAATGTATATAGACACTGCAATATTTAAAGGGGCAGTGGCTTGTTGTATGAAGACCATACTGAATTGTGTATTCCAGAAGCACTTCATTCAATCCTAATATTTTGAAAAAAAATGAAATATTTACAGATCATTTTAGTATCTCATATTTCTGCAGATCAGTTAATTTGCAAAGCACTTGAAAAAAGTTAGGAAGTGGCATTATACAAGGCTTTCTCTCTTTTACTTGCTCTTCTCCCAAGTATATGCTTAAAATCATAGAATCATTAAGGCTGGAAAAGACCTCAAGGATCGTCATGTCCAACCCAACACCAACTAACTCACTAAACCATGTCCCTAAGCACCACATCTACACGTCAGTGCTGATACCTCCTTTCTGTACTTGGCCTTCCAAAAAAACCCAGGTTTGAATGTCAGATATTTTCCTAATATATATATATATATTTGCCGAATAGTCAGGAGGTATACATACAAATGAATGTTTTTGAATGTAATCTAAGAGTAAGGACAATTTCGGTATAAATGTGATCCAATGTCATCTTTATTAATTTATTTAAAGTATAGATCAAGATAAAACTAGCTTGATTTTTCTTTAGTTTTGACTGGTCATTGCCAAAAATGAATTCATCTTGTTTGGTCATTCATCAGATTCTGTATTTCAAGTCTCCTGTAGCTTTATGTGGTGTCAAACTCATGTATTTATAGATGTTTAAGCAGGTCCCAACTGTGACCACAAGATATTCAGGTCAGGAAGTTTGTATGATATATAGAAAGTTGGCCATTTTGGTTCAGCACACCGCAGCTTGCTCCAGAGACAATGGGACTGATGCCAAAGTAGACTCAGTGATGCCTTCAGACACAGGCACGTGTTGGCCAGGACAACTATCCAGTGTTAAATAAATACGTGTGTCAGTCAGATCTCTGCTCGAGGATGTGGAGGGCTGCAGAGATGAGGGTCTCTGAAGGCACCACGAACAGATGAGGATCTTCATGGAGCACCTGGTGTCCTCCATGGTGGCAGGCTTGACGAGGTGATAGAGATTGTTCCCATTGGTGAAGATCAGCCAGTATTGTACTTCACTGTCTTAGTAGCCAGTCCACGCGCTCGCAAACAGTGACCAAAGTGCTACAGACTTTGAGTGAATGCATAATCGAGCCTTTGTGTTGCTTTTTTTATTTTGGAAAGAGCTTGGTTTGGTTTGGTTTACCATGAAGAGGGCTGTTGTTGATGGGGAAAAAAATAACTTCCATGTCAATGCCTTAGGAATTAATAAGGTAATCATTGTTTCTAGGGAGGCAGCAGTTTAAAAGTATCCTGAGCATTTTTTTTCTTTTTTTAAATTGTCCCTTGGGGAGAGGTGGCAGAGACATGGGCATTAAATTGTTATGCTCAGTAACTCTGTTTTGCTTATTCTGCGGCTCTCCCCCCTCCACCCTCCATAATGATATTCAGGCTGTGAAGGGGTTGAAATATCAACCTCATATCTGATGACAAATTTACATTTCACTCCAAACACCATAATTTAATGAAGGTTTTATGCTGTTGTGGGTACTTAATTATGCTAGAGGCAGAGCTGAAATTTAATATTGTTCCACATGCAGGGAAGATTTACTAGTGGCTTATTTTCAGAAGTCCTCTAAAAGGCTATTGCTCATGCAGTCTCCTCTTGTTTTTTTAAAGCAGATTAGAATAACCCAACCCTTCATAAATAAAAATTCATTTTAATTGCTCAATTAAGGTAATGTATGTCTTTTTAGTTTATTTGGTTTAGAGAAGCAGATATCTGGATTAGCTGGCTTTGCAGCAATGATCAATGCAACATTTACTGCCCCTAGCAGCTAAACCTTGATGATCTACGTGTAAACAAATGTAGTAGTTCAGGACATGTAATGCTGTATACGTTCATCTTATATATAAATCAAGGCAACAATTTAGAAATTAGTATAGAGCACATCTGTTGGCATCTCCTGTAACAGTTCTCTTGCACAGCAGAAACCTGCCTTTTCCCTCGTCACCTACTGTGTTCCCCGTGATACACGGGAGTGCACTGCTCTGAGACATGGCTTTCTCAGGCTGGAGTCCCGGCACCATCTAACATTGTACAGTACAGCGAGTCAGTGGGGGAGAAGGGGGGGGTAGCTGTTCCTATTTGGGGGTTGGGTGGTCACTGCGATGGGAGCTTTCTGAGAGACTGAGACACTGGGGAAATTTCCAGGCTTCAAACAGCAGTGTGTTTATGTACAACTGCTAGGCAATCTGTCCGATAACAATGAAAAGCAAATAATAATGACAAATATTAGTCAGGCAAGCCTCAGCTATGTTATACCATGTTCATTCTGATGGTTGCTGAATTTGAAATGTCCGGGCTCAAGAGCTCTTGGAGGGAGCTGGAGCCAAAGCAGGTGTTACTGCTGTACCGCGGGCTTCACTGCTTGGCGTACTCTTCTATGGATGAAGACCAGCCCGTCTCTTTTCGTGGGTCAGAATCAGGCTGTTGGGGCACTGGGATGGATTTTACCTCCTGACCTCCCCCTGCTGCAGATGAGCGTTACCGACCTGCAGACTGAGCACCAGTCATCTGAGTCCTTTGAGTAGTTGCAGACTGGATGCTGCTGTCCTGGGTGTCCTGTGTTTATACACCTGTGCCAACGTTGGTTTACATCTGGCACTACATGAAGCAGTCTTGAGGTATGTGTGGGGCCAGGGCTACCTGAATGTGTTAGAATATGCTACACAGACACAGGTTAAACATATACAGGACAGTAATGTGAAAACGTAAACTGGAACTCTGATGGTAAAAGTATTTATTGGTAGGATTTATTGCTGACATATGGGCAATGTAACTGAGAGCTCAGTGAAACAAAAATTGATGTGATTAATGGCAGAAGTTAGTAGTTTTATCTTAATTAAAAAGAACTATTTCTGCCCAGTGTGTCAAGATAGTATATAGGGTTGTTGGGCTTTTTTTCTGCACGCGTTGGCTGCTGCTACTCTGTTAGCCAGATAGTGAGGTGTCTTGACTGTTTGGTTTCCCTTGCTCAACTGGGTTTGAAAGACTCTGAGTATTTCTGCAGTTCAGACTTGTTCTATTGAAGCCTTTACAACAAAATCTGCTGCCCTTTTTTGGGGGAACATTTTTTTATTCAAAGTTATAATCTCATTTAAATGTGTGACAGTTTTACTCCTGATAACTTTTCTGTTAGCAATTCCTTATCACTGAGAACCTAAATATGATGGTTCTTGAGACTTAGATGTCCGGTTTCTTGTCACTGGGTAAGAGAATTAGACTGAGTGACTTCAGCTGTGGAAACATCTGCTGTAGTTATGAGCTGATTGCTGGCTTTTGGCTAAGCTCAGCTCTAAATCATTCTGTAGTTAAGAGAATCTGATCCTGTTATTTAGAATTGAAATCATTATATGGGTACCAAGTCATAAAGCTGTGTTGGTTTTTTTTAAAGGTGAGAAAACTTTCTGGCATTTTCATATATGTCTCATTATTATTGAAACTGTTTATAGTTGGAGATCTCTTGGTAGAAAGCATCTTTCAGCACAGCAGCACTTGGAGTCAATGTTTCTTTGATCACAGCGAGAATACCCAAGTTTGGTACAGCAAGGGTGGTGCTATTTTATTTGGGCTGCATACTCCCTGCTTCCAAACATATTTACTTGTTGCCTTCTGCTAGTTGGTGAAGCAAATAAGTTATCTACTAAATGTTTGGCTGTTGCTCCAGAACAGAAAGTATATGCTATGGGTTTCAATTAAAAGAAGCCCTGTAGCAAAATGTGTTAGTCACAGGCAGAGGCCAAGTGTATCATTATCCGGTAGGAGCAGCAGTCAAGATAATGAACAGCTGAGGACAGTGGACAATGGAGAGTGAAGCATGTCGTGTCAGCGCGCTGTTGATGGGGTCTGGGCATGCTTTGCATTAGGAAGTGCTGTGAAATTGCAGGGATGTGGCTGGTCTTTGGAGAAAGAGTAGGAGGTTGCCTAATGGCATGTAGTAATTTTAAGACTGAGTTAATGCTTTTGTCATAATAACCAAAAGACTTAAGAGAACAAGCTTCGGTGTTTAATTCTTTCCTTGCTTTGAGACAAACAGAAGTTGTTTCTGGGCTTCCAGTACATTTTTCTCTGAAACAAAAAATCCAAAAGAGACATAGGCTAGTATACTTTTCTTTCCCATGAAGTATATCCCTTATGTGAACAGCGTAGGTGAGAAGCATGTTGTATTGGAGTTGGGACTTCAAAAATTACACTGGAGAAGTGTCAGATCTAAAAAAAATATTATATACATCATCAGCCTCATAAATCCTGAGCTCAGGATTCTGACTCTGTGTTGCAGCTCATACCAATCTTTCTGAAATGAGGAGCACAGAGCCAGCATGCCACTAGTAGAAGGAGAAAAGATAGCAGCACATAGACTGAATGTTGCACAGAGAATGAAACTAGTGAGTTTGGAAGAAAGAAGAATGAGAAAGGTGGTCAACAACTTCAGGGGGGAAAGTAGCAAAGTGCTTATTTGCTAGCTAAGAGGATGTGTTATTTGCCAAGCGTGCATATAATTTACATATCTGTGAAAATGTTGAAATTGAAGGAAAAATAGTAATATTATATATTTTAACAGGTCACAAAAAGGTATCTGAAAGTGCTGAAAGAATACCTATTTTTAAACTGTGATTTTTAAAAAAATGTATTAATATTATTGTATGGATTGCTGGAGCATGTAGCATGTTTATCTGCTTGCCACTTGTCTAGAGTAGCATGCTCTTCAAAACAATAACAACATATTTCTCTGAGTTTGTAACTGTTGTAAAAATGTGGTTGAGCATTATTACAGTTTAAAACAAAAAAAAACAATTGCAATGTTTAGGGGAACATTTGTTCTGTTTTAGGGGAAGTAAAAAGGAAAATAGCTTTAGCTACATTTCCCTGACAATGTTCCACTTGAATATAGAATGAGATGGTGCACGGTACTTATGAAAGTGGTGTTTGATAGTGCCACCTATTGCTAGAAAAGCAGAAATAAAAATAGTATTTTTGTTATGTTGGCACATGGTTGAATGCCAGTGGCTGTATTTTGACCAAACATATTCACCCTGGTTATTCTCCCACCTGCCTGCCTTTAATTGATGACATTAAAGTTCATGTAATGCACAAGAAGATTGATCCTAATAATCCTAAAACTGCTTTAGAGTTAGCAAACACTGAAAGTTATTTTTTTCTAGTGCTGGAGTTTAACTTTTATGTTATCGGTGAAGAGAAGAAAATGTTTTTTAATGTGCATCAAAAAATTATGTGAAAAGTGACTGGCTAATGATGAAAATTCTTTGAAGACAAAGACTTAATGATCTGGATGCATCTTAATACTTAGTATCCTTCATCAGGTCTTTCTTTCAGTTAGGAAACATGAAAGCTGATTTCTCCACTTGCCCTTTGAAGGAGGATATTTGTTTTATTATAGAAGTCTAACTAATGCTAATGGTAAGAATAATGAAAGATTTATTGGGGCAGCCTGAGATCAGTTTTAAGTTTTAATTGTGGTTCTTAGCATTACTTATCCTTCTTACTGCCTTAGTCCTGTTTTTCATCTTTACTGGAGAAACACTCTACCCTAAAAAAAAAATACACATTTTTGGCTTGTAATCTTTAAGGGAAAGAAAACAAGTCTTTTCTGCGTTGTTTTCATCGTGAAAGGATCTAGATGGCAAGGTAAGAGCAGGAAAAGATGGAGTAGCTTGGGAGTAATTTGTTCTTTCTCAGGTACAGGCAGGTATCTCTCAGGAGTTTATTGCTGCTTCAAATAACTAATATTCTTTGGCTGAAGCTGTCCTCCTCCTTCAAAGATAGACAAGTCTCCTGTTACCCCTGCTGAGCTTCTGAAGAGCTAGATTGCTGCAAAGCTTAAGGGCATCGAAGGAAGCAGCTCTTGAGTATATAGGCATCTGTAGATTTAGAAAAGGTTCAGAAGGAGAAATGAAGGATGACCTACCCATCTCCTAACTGGAGAAATCTGACTTCATCATCTTAGTCAAGTTCAGGGCTGAAATCTGGTTTAGACAAGAAGAAAGTCTTTCTTACTGATTTTTAATTTTTTTTTTCCCTTCAAATTGTGTCTGACTTCCTTTTCTCCTAGTTGAATCTTGGACCTGAGTTTGAGGTCACTTAGATTCATTGTCCCTTTCTCCACTGATCCAGGATATACTTTCTCTTCCAAAACCTGCTTTAAGGTCTTATTTTTCCCTGTATATTTGTGTTTAGCCCATCTTTCTCATTCTGAATGCTGCTGCAGCCAAAAGCAGTATAAAGCCTTCAGCAGTTACACTCTGCAATATGGAGGAGGGGAAGGGTGTAGCTGTCTAATGGTTAACTTATGGATGGATTTTATATGCTCTCTTCTTGAATCTCTATGCTGAATCTCTTCTTCAGGCTCTGTTCCTATACATTTAATCTTCTATTTTGTGTTTGGAGATATCTGCTCTCTCGGTGTTCCTTCGCATTGGTCCGCCTGTTTTGTTCATTTAGCTGTGTGTCCTCTCTCCACAGAATTAGAGCATCTCAGCAAAGCCGACCAAGTTTCAGTTCTTGGTGAAAAGTCTAAACCCCCTTTATAATTTTCCCTAATGCAGATCCTGTTGACGTAAAAAGGAAAACAATTTTCCGCAGTTAAATTATATGTCTTTGTAGGCATCTGCCCTCTTGTAGTGAAATTTTGTGTTTAAGAAAAGTCACATATGAAATGTCTGAGCAAAGGCATCTGGAATCATGTCCCTGTGGGTGAGCAGTGGGGCCAGCAGAGTGCACT
Source organism: Pterocles gutturalis (assembly GCF_000699245.1). NCBI lineage: Eukaryota > Metazoa > Chordata > Aves > Pterocliformes > Pteroclidae > Pterocles > Pterocles gutturalis. The sequence goes on from NW_010098009.1 coordinate 52,813, forward strand.
TCAGCTTCGGAATGAGAATGGTGCTGAAAGCTGCAGTCTGAATACCTTTAAATTGGCTATCTTTGTTTAAAAGTTGAGTATGTTTTTTTAAAAATGATAATGAGAATCATTTAGGCAAGGGGTATTTGCATTCTGGTTGGTGCTTTGTTGGCGTTCTCTTCCACAATGTTGTCCATCACGTACATCTGCAGCCAAACACCATTGTACCATGGAAGAATTTTTGTGCATGATGGTGTAAATTACTTAAGGCCAAATAGTAATCTATTTCCCCTTTCAATCCAGTGCCGATATTGTTATCTTGTAATACAATACTAACATATGATTATATCTGCCATTAATGCGTTTAACAGCAGATGACAAATTTTATTAAGATAGGAAGGGCCTCATGCTCTTCCAGTTGCCCTGGTGTAAATCAGAAGTTACTGCCTTGAGTTGAAGAGATTTATTCTTGTGTAAGAATTTGCTGGTGTAAATGAAGAAAGTCAAGCCTGACATGTGGTGATGTACCAAATTATATTACAGGATATTTAAATTCTGTCTCCCACTGTGAACAGCAGGGTACCGTTTTTATTCTTCCTGTTGAATGCAGAATCACTTTTCCCTTCATAAATTGAGCTTGAGCAGAATGCTCTCAGTATTGGCTGTTCCTCTGTTACTCCACATACAGAATATATTAAAACACCTGTTCATCCTTGTAAGGCAAACAACAAACAAACCAAAATACTTTCCTGTAAACAAATTGTTCTGTGATTAGTGGAACTAATGAAGCTTCACTGCCTGCAGATTTCTGTCCTTCATCCCTGATCCCCTCAGCAACCCTCCCACTGGAAGGATTACCACTTTCTCGCTGCTCGTGTTCCCTATGATCTTCCCGTCGTCTTTTTTCCCCTACAGTAATGCCAGTTTCTGTTTTCTTCCATCCTTTAAACCTTCCTGCCATACCTTCTGCAGATTCCTCTTGCCCCTGTAACCATCAGCAGCGCTTCTGCCTGGCCCTGGGTGCTGCGGGTGCTGAGTGGCAGCTGGTCAGCTAGAAACAGTTATTAGCCTCAGATTTCGCTTCTCAGAGGTGATGCTAATTTGAGTCTCTTGTTTTACTATCTGACAGATTTTCTCAGAGCTCAGGGGAATTGAGTATCTTCAAGACGACTGCCCTCTGTTAAATTTCATAGAAATGGATCAACAGATAATAGAAGTGTGTCTTTATTCCCTCCTCCTCATTCCAGTGATTGGTCTTTGTCAGACTAATTTTGATTTGTTTTTGCTAAACTGCTGCTCTTTCTCCTATCTTGCTCTCTCTTGTTTTGCAAATCAAGTGCAATGGTTGCCATCCCTGTGATGATATTATTGACTGGGCAGGAAACAAACACAGATCAGGAAAAGGAGTACTTAGCCCCTTGTTATTTTTAAGGGCACAAATGCAACTTCCATTAATAAACTTCTAGATCTTGCACTTGAGGACAGTATGAAATGATTGCCTTTAAGCATACCAAAAAGAGCAAGATGAATACTGAAAATCTTTAGCTTCAGAAAAAAAAAAAGCGATCACACAATTACAGCATATAAATGATACTGAAATGTAAATAGTAATGGACTGTATAAGAGTGGAAGGGACTTCTGGAGTTCCACCAGTTCCTCCTACTTCCAGAGTCCCTCCAGAGTTCTAGTCCAGCTCCTGCCCAAGCAAGGTCAAGCAGAGCAGGTTGCTCAGGACTGTGTCCAGTTGGGTGTTGAATATCTCCACAAATGGAGACACCACAACCTCTCTGAGCAACTCGTTCCAGGGTTTGACCACCTGCGCTGGACAGCAGCATTCTGTCCTGTTTCATTTTGTCCCATTGCTTCTTGCCCTGCCAGTGGGCTCTTTTCCTTGCACCCTCCCTTCAGGCCACGTGCACAGGGGGAGATCTCCCCTGAGCAGTCTCTTCTGCAGGCTGAACACTCCCAGCTTCTCCTCGTACGCTGTAATACCCTGAAGTGTGTGTGATGCACAAATATGCTCTGAATATCATGTGACCACCGTAGTATTCAGGAATAAATGTCACGGAATAAAGATTTTGAGTTGAGAAAGAACAGTTCTGAATAATAGCCTACATGTGAACATTTGCTTTTCTGGTAAAAGCAGGAGAAGGTGTAAAAATCTGAGATCTGGGCATCACTATGTGAGAATAAAAGTTGGATGACAGTCTGTCCTCAAGATGGTTTCTTGAAGATTCTTTGCAAGTAACATGATAATGTAGAAAACATTTAAAAAAACTTAAACCCAGCAGACATTCAGACAGAGTTTGTTAGCCATAGCTACATAAGGTAACTTGCTGGGGGTTTTTTTTTTTTTTTTTTGGTCACGTTACGAATGGTTAGCCATTATGTTTTGTACCTTGTGTATCATATTTTTTTACATCAGCTGTATTTGTTTTGCATTACTGTACACCTAGGTGCAAGTCGTGGTGTTCTTTTGTAAACCAAGTATTTTTTAAAAGATCATTTGATATTTTTTACTCTGAAATTTAGAAACTAACTATGTTTCCTGAGCTTAATACCTGAAAGTTGACCTGCCCATATATGTACACATACTTAAGGTTGCCATTTTTATTGTAAAGGGGAAACTGTTCAAACGTCTTGCCTATTATTGTTTTAAGTTAGCAAAGCCAGGAGCAATCAAGGTCCTTTTAAGGTCTGCTTTTATCAGTGGCTATGTATAGATTCACTGTCTTAGATTTTAGTACTTGAAAACCCTACCTAAGGGTATTTATGGTCACTGAGGTGCTATCCAGTATTTGGTATCCAAATGCCAGTACACTCAGTTGAGGCCTTTAAGCTTGTTTGTTGCTTTGAGTCTTTTCTGTGTTTTGTATAAATGAAAGCATGCACAATATTTGTTACCAATATGGATTTAATGAAAATGTCTGCAAGTTTTAAAATTGTCTCATTTGCTCAGGGAAGAGCAGTGGCAATGGAAATGGCTGTGAGCAGAACTGCACTGTGCTTGATGGCAAGATGGCTTTTGCTTAGCTTCACAGCACCAAATCTCCTGGTGAATATAAAGTTCGTTTTCTCTATACGTTACTTTCCCAAAGTGTATTAAAAAAAAAAAATCTCAGTAAATATATATATTAAAAAAAAAACACTGAGATTTTTAGACTGTAAGTGTTGCCATGCAAATATACTGAGCAGAAATTTGTTGTAAATTAGTAAACCACAGCCAATGAATCCTACGCTGGCAAAGAAGGTACATGTGGATCTTTAGATACTAGTGAACAAATGAAGTTGTTTCTGTTAATGAGGGACTACTGATAAGCCGTAAGCGTTTACAGATAGGCATGTTTTATTGCTGTGTTGTAGCAAGGTCCTGGCTTAAGCCCTAAACTAAAGAGTTGACAGGTTTTGTAAGAGGCAAGGACTAGAAATAATAAACAGAATCTATATAAAAAAGCAAATCTGTCTTTTAACTGCAATTAGTAAAAGCAAGTTGGCTTTAGTTTTATGATAAATATAAACCTTACCTAAAAGGCAACTGGCAGCTCACTTCTTAATTCTCTGAATATTTGGTACTGCTTACTTTGAAGTTATTTTGGGAGCAACATCCAATACATATGCCAGATTTTTTTATGATTGTTTTGTTGTTTGGGTTTTTTTTTAAATGAACTGTGAAGGCTCTTGCCTTTTCCACTTTCATAGCTGAGATGTGATAGGACTTGATAAAAATGTAATATTAAAACATTTTATTATTTACGTATTTTTATTGATGTATTTATTTATATCATTCTGTAGAAGTGAGTAGGTACAAAAAAAGGACCCAATAAAAAGATGTATGAATTTCTCTAAACTGCTTAATGAGGCCTAATAGAAATCTGAATTTCAAATCACATTAGGCTTGTCATATGCCCTAATTTCAAATGACAGTTCTGGCTTGCCACTCTGTTGGCCTTTTATTTTGTGTCACGAATTAACCAACCATGTGGCTTTATGTCACTGTTTTATTAGAGCACTGCTATACTTCGAGATGGGGAAATTTCGTTACAGTAGTTGTGTTAGAACACAACTCACACTTCGGCAGGATGGGGGATAAAGGCAGTTTCAGGCCATATTTAGTTATTTTAAATATGAATAAATATAGAGGAGTGAAAAATCCCTTCTAGTTTTCCACTCTTCCTAACAACAGGGTTCAGTGCACAGTGCAGTTTATGCTCGTTAGCGGCAGTGTATCAGCATCAAGGTGCTACATTGCTCTTCAGCAGCCCTTGCTGTTAATGGAGGGCTAATGTGTGCAGTGGAGAACAGATTTACAGGTGAAACAGTTCTTGAAAATGGATGCTGTTTGTGATACGTTGTAAAAAGAGTTTGTGCTGTCTGTAATTGAAGAAAGAGGATCTACTAAAATTCATGAAAGGACAAAAGCAACTGTGAACTGTGTGGGTTGTTTTGGTTTTGGTTTTTTTCTTTTTTTTTTTTTTTATCTGCTGTTTGCTGAAGGGGATTAGCATCTCATAACACCTATTTTTTTGTTCTGTGTCTCCAAGTCATACCATCTTGTAGGTCTAAATAAATAAGGTAGCTCCTGGAGTTTGGTGCACTGGCGTAATATTCTGGGATTGTATTAATAGTTTCAGGAAAGGTGAAAATATAACTTCTTGTCTTAATGTGCCAGTGCAGAAGGCATTATCAATATGAGCTGGTAGGTATCAAGCCAAATAATTCTTTCCTGTCTCCGTCTAGAGAGACACGAGAAGGAACAAGAAATAGCACATAGGCCGTGCCGCTTCAGATCGATGGCCATAAGTGGATACCTGGGGACAGTGAAAGAGGCAATCATAATTGAAATAACCAAGGCTTTCAGCCCTTTTGGTCCTGGGACTTCCTGAGCTGGATGTGGTCTTGGCTGCTTGGCAAACCTCAGTGGGGTCCTCTTCTGTGGATCCTGCCTGCCTTTGCTTAAATCCTTGTAAACCTGTGCTCTCCCCAGCCTCCTCCAGGAAATGTGCATTTGCTGTGGGAAGAACCACCTTTTTTAAGGAGGGTGGAAGAAAGAAAGAAAAAAAAATGTTTTGAACCAGACTACTGCTAGTTGCATTTGATGTCCCCTGGTCCTTTATGGAAAGAGTCAGGAAGGTGGGGATAACATAGCTTGCAGCTTTCTGTGTGGTGTCCTTTCCTCTGAGCAGCAGGATTTTGTCGAAGGGGGACACGTTAAGTGCATTACATGCTGTTTGCTGTCTTGCTGTTTTCAGTGCTGTTCAGGTGTGGGATGAGGAGGTGCTGCCCCGTGGCTCTGGGAGGGGAAGCCTTCTCCTGACTGCAGGGCAGGGGAAGGGAAGGTGGTCGCTGCTGTGCTGCGCATTCTCTTCAGATCTGATCAAAGCACACTGGGATTTTTACCATTTAATGTAAAGAGCTGTGGATAGTGGTATTCTTGTGGTCTAGACAGTTTATAGGAGTGCCTGCCTGTGCAAGATTAGGTAAGTGACAGAGGCGTTCTAGTCAGGCTTTCAAATGCACATGCCTTCAGCAACTCAGTTTAGCGGCTCTTCATATATAGAGGAGTGTGTACACATGTATCCCTCTGAAAAAAAAAAAAAGATTTATACACACGCACACACTTATGTCTCTAAATGAGAGAGACTCACTTGGAGTTAGCTTATTCATAACTTCTAAAGACACTGTCTCAGTATGCATGTAAATAATAACTTTTTTTTAAAATATTTTTTTTCATAAAATACAGTTGGAATAGTTTTTCATTTATTGGAATGTTAAGTTTTGCTTATATCCAGACGAAATTATACTTGCACTCCTAGTGGTGCCTGGTGATGGTGCTGTGAATGGCGCCAGAGTGTTCTTCATCCCACCAAGAGAATGTTTCTCAGTACTTGAAGCTTCTTGGGGTTGCTCTGCATTATTGTCTGGTGCAGTGCAAAGAAGGAAGGGCCAGGGCTGTATTTGCAGGATGTGTCACAAGTCAAGGCTGTGGATCCATTTCGGGTGTTGATGAGCCATAACTGTGTGCCAGGTGCTGCTCCTAGCAGCACGAAATGGCTGATGGGGACAGGTGTTCTCCCTCCCCTGCTGATAACCCTTCAGGTCCCGATAGCCCTGGTTTCTGTCATCCTCAGGTGAGCTGTGTTTGGCCTGATGATCCACCTCTTCTGTTCCCTCTGCCCCTCCCCTGGCGTTTGCAGTTTGGCCTGTGTAGCTGTCTGTTGCTGTTTGAATTGGGTTACTGTGATGCCCGTCTTTGAAGCTTTGCAGTAGGTCTGGAAGTTAATAGTATTCTGGCGTTTTCGCTGTAAGTTTTATTCTTTTTCCCCTTTTATTTCATCCTTTGTAGTTGGAAACTCAGTGTAAATTAGTGGTAAAAACAGTCTTACATTTATTTTCATGCTTACAAGTGAAGCTCCTGATTAATTTGCTCTGGTTATTATCTACTTGGCTGTTTCTATCATTTCAATGAATCCCCAGGACTCCGTTGGGTCGGACTGCTTGTTGTGCTGTTTGTGTGTGTGTGTATATACACTAACACTTTGCACCTTGTAGTAATTGCTCACATTTATGTTGTAGTCTACAGCGACACTGATTAATGTTTTGCTTAGTCGAGCTACTTAAAAAGAAAAACTAAACTAAAAGTAAATATCAAGAGAGTGGTTTTCTCCTTGCTCATACAGATTGAGGCTGTAGTGAGTCCCAGGCTGCGGTGGGTGCAGCCCAGCGTGTGTTTCTTGCTGGTCTCCTGCACAACACCAGAGTGCCTTTCATGAATCTTATGCAGACACTTTGCTTTCTCCTTCCTGCTCCTTTTTCTCTCTCTTGAGAAACTAATGAATTCTTCGTAGTTGGCCTGTTCTTCACTCTACAAATTGTTGGTAGATGTTTTCTGTTTACCTGATGCTTTTTCAGTCTTTTGCTATGTTTGCAAACAGGAAATATTATTGGTAGGTGCTAAATGCACACTGTCCCAGTTCTTGAAAAAATTCTTAAACTTTCCTTTCATATTTGTCTTTTTCAATTCACAGGAAAGTAGTTGGTTTAGTAATTTCTCCTCTAGATTTGAGTCTTTTTCCTTCAGATTCTTGTAGTTGCAGTTTTAAGAGATCTTGATTCCCTGGGACAGGACAGAATCTTTGAAATTTGTTATCCAGGGGTTTTTAATCTAACTAAAGCACTGTTTTGTAACTAGATACAGACCATGGATAAAACACCCAGCAGTGGTTGTGAATGATTATTTTCTTTCACTGTGCGTAATTTTGCTTTTTTTACTGTCAGGTCTCCTGATTTGTATGCTACAAGAGGCTTCTTCCTGCAGTGATGGTAGTGCAGATGTTGCTTGTTAAGCACCAACTTTTAGTGTTTCTCCATTGTAGCATTTTTAATTTATTTGTGGACGCGTGGTCTCCTTGTTTTAGATGAACATATTGCTTCACTTCAGCTTCTGCATTCTTTCTCCCTGCTCCACATATTTCAGTAGATGTGTCACAAAGGCTATTTTTAATTTTTACTGCTTTTTGTTTTGTTTGGATTAAGGTTACTGTGTCTCTGAAGATGTGAGAAAAGTTGCTTCCCTGTTGTATTGTGTTGTGTATTCTGCTATGATTCAGCTGTGATTTTCATTCTCTGCCTCTTGCAAGCAGCACTATTAGATTTTTGCCATGATCTTTCCTGTTACCATCGCAGACTGCATTCCTGTTTTTCTTGACTTTGGTCAATATTTCTCTTGAAATTTCAACTGTTATTGTCAACTGTTACTAATATTCATTAGAAAAAAAGGATTAATTTTTTTTAAGCCAGAAGTTTGGAAAGATGTCCATTAGGAAGTTGTACAGAACTTAGATACTGAGAAATCTGTAATTTCTTCTTTTTTGCAATGTCATTTCTTTTTTTGTTCTACAGCTGTAAAATACTGAAAAACTTGTGTTAATAATTTCATGGCTGTTAAAAGCTTTGTTATTATCATTATTATTATTCATTACCCAAAATTCAGTTAATTTCCATTTATCTACCACTTTCATATCTTTTGCTGGCTAATAGGAAGAAGAAATCATATTTTTTCTTTCAAGTTGGCCTAAACCTCATAAACCTAATTTCCATTATATGTATTGATGTCAGAATGAGGAAAAACGTATCTTGAAAGTTTTACTCTCATTTGTCAGGGGTGTTAGGTTTTGATGATCAGTATCACTTTCAGTAATTGACATCTATGTTAAATATCAAATATATACAAATTCTAGGTATTCCCTGATTTGTTGGTATGTTTGCTGTTTTATAAAGCAGTAGTTTATTTTAGGTTTTTTGAAGATGATAATGCTATACATTGAATATAAATTTTGCACTGTACATTCAAAGTGAGTTGACATAACAGTACAAGATTTCTTCATTTTTTAAATGCTGTGTGCCAATTTTACGTACAGGTAGACTCTCTGCAAGCATCTATCTGTCTTTATTGAAACATGGACTATAATAGACTGCAATTATTCAATTTGCCAAAAAAAAAAAAAGTGGGGGTGGGGAGGGAAAGTAAAGGACTCTATAGCCAAAATTAAAATCTTTAGCCTGAGTTTGTCCTGGCCTTTGGGTGAAGTTGCATGATGATATCTTTTCCTCAGAGCACTTGCTTTATGCATTACTTTGATGAGATGCTGTCCAAGAACAAATTAGTCTTGTGAAGCTAAGTATGATGTTGTTTGTAAGATCACTGGTTTGGGGTTTTTTTGGCTGCTGGAGTGAAGTCAGTGAAACAAAGTTCGGGAGGGGGATCATCTTATAATGTGAACTGGTCCATGTTGTCTTGCGCTGCAGTTCTGCCATCAGTGTCAGGACGTTCCTACAGGCTCATTCCTGCCCCACGCAGTCCCCCAGCCCTGCGTGCTGGCATTACAGACTTACATGGCAATACATGGAGCCAGATTACAGAAATGATGGAGACTAAAACTGTGGCAGGAGTAGACAAAAGAAATGGGAATACTTTGGTTAAGTGCCCACTCAGGTTCATTAAGTAACCACATCAGCTCCGGTCCTGGCTCCAAGTGAGGGGAGATGTTGCAAAACTAGGAAGCCAATAGCTGAGGTAAGGCAAGAGTTGCCTCGGGTAGCGATGTGGTGTGCACACCAAGATGGTGGCTGTTGCTAATGTATTTACATGGCCATGGTGGTGAGGAAGGAGGTGAACTGGAATCTCTGTTCCATAGCATTATATATGGCCATAGATACCTGTATTAAACAGACTGTGGCATAGCCAGTAGCTACTTACTTGTTCCTTATTTACTGGATACCTTAATTTGTAAAAATGTTTGTCATTTCAGCTTACAGCTGAAGACACCCAGAGCTGTCCTATAGCATGCTAAGTGCTAGTTAATGCTAAGTGCTGTGATAATTGGGCATGTGGTGTTAGCAGACACTCCTTTGGTCTTTCTGTGCCAAGATCCCAGCCAGTTAAGTGGGCACAGTGGCCTCTCAGGTGTGGTGTGCATGGCACGGTTAGTGCTGGGCAGCACTGGGTGCTGTGGGGATGGCTGGGGAAGCTGCCTGGCCTGGGCCTTCAGCTTCAGAAACGAGCAGGAGAACGTTATAGTGATGCACTGTGGGCAAGTACCTTGCACTAAGCAATCTAGTGACTAAAAAACAAAAAAATTAAAAATATTAATACTAGACTGCAGTGTAAAGTATGTACTGATTTAGGGCCAAATGCAAATTGCTTGTGTTATGTAGATTTTGCTGCTCCATGGCTTTTGTATGCTTACAACTGTGGTATTCCATTTCTGTCGTTACTGCGTGTATAATCTATAACCTTCATCTAATAAACACGACTCATTAATTAATCATTAACAAGGGCAAGATGTGACAGCATGGAGTGTGCCAGATCCTCTGTCAGAGTTTTTAAGTGTCTGACGGCTTATAGACAGCACATCAATAGCACTGGCAGATTACTCTGCAAGGACCGGATCTCGCAGCATATAGTGAATTCATGGATTTTTATAACAATTACTCTGGTGGCACTCAAAACAAGTTGCAACTCCTCTTTACATTTAATTACCCCTCTCTGCTCTCTGCTGAGGTGCACTGTTACTGGGGTGACCAGCACTGCTGGTGTGAGCTGAGGCTTAAATGGCAGCAGACATGGCCAAAGCGTGGTGAGGGTTTGTGCACCCCATGGGACAAACTGGAATTCTGAAGTCTTCACATGTTCCTCTTTTTCACTAATGCTGAGAAACGTTATTGAAATGTAGTGGAGTGTCGTGTGGCAAGGCGGTTGTGGAGCTGGCTGGAGCCGGCAAGAACTGGCCAGAGTGGGCCGGAACTGGCTCGGAACCGGTGGATGAGGTTCACGGGAAAAAAGGCCCGCCTCGGGGCAGCCCAGCCACTCCTCACTGAGGCCTCTGCTTGCCCGCACCTGGGCACTGACGCCCCGTACAGTTAACAAAAAGATAACTGGCAAAATTACCCTTTTATTTTCAGTACAAACTTAATTCTCATTTATCTTCCTCCCTGATTAATCAACCATTGAATGACAATATTGTGGTAAACTTGCAGTACGTCTGTGAAGCGAATAGATGCTCTTCCAGGTAGCAGAAAGGTATTTGTTCCCCTGCCCCCTCCTGCTGCTGAGAAAATAGTCGTCTCTCATCATTAGATGCTGGTAAGTTAGAAGAGAGACAGAGTCTCTCAGACTCCAGACGTGCTTGGTGTCAGTGACAGGCCAGTACATGGGACATGCCTTCTCTTTTGAGAAACAGCGTACGCTGGTTTTGTGCTGGCTGTGCAGTACCAGCTGAAATTAAAGAATCCAGTGTTATTTAGAATCATTATAGAAGAGTCATAGAATCATTAAGGTCGGAAAAGACCTCAAGGATCATCAAGTCCAACCCAACACCACCTAACTCACTGAACCATGTCCCTAAGCACCACATCTACATGTTTCTTGAACCCCTCCAGGGATGGTGACTCAACCACCTCCCTGGGTAGCCTGTTCCAATGCCTGATCACTCTTTCAGTGAAGAAATTTTTTCTGATATCCAGCCTAAACCCCTGCTGGAGCAATTTGAGGCCATTTCCTCTTGTCCTATCACTTGTTACTTTAGAGAAGAGGCCAGCACCCACCTCACTACACCCTCCTTTCAGGTAGTTGTAGAGAGTGATGAGGTCTCCTCTCAGCCTCCTCTTCTCCAGACTAAACAACCCCAGCTCCCTCAGCTGCTCCTCATAAGACCTGTGCTCCAGACCCTCCACCAGCTTCGTTGCCCTTCTCTGGACTCGCTCCAGCACCTCAATGTCCTTCTTGTGGTGAGGGGCCCAAAACTGACCCCAGGATTCAAGGTGCAGCCTCACCAGTGCCAAGCACAGGGGCACAATCCCTGCCCCAGTCCTGCTGGCCATGCTATTTGTTCTTGTAAGAGAAGTCTGAAAGGAACAGCTCCATCCCATCTGTTTTTGCTTATTTTCTTACTTGATTTTGCTTATTTATAAATGCTGATAGATGTGTACAAATATTTCTTACCTCTCCTCTTACAGAAAGGCACATTAAGGTAAAAAAATCATGTTAGAATTTAGAGAGACATTTCAGCTTGTCAGATGGCATTTTAGCCAGCCTTGGTAACAAGTAGCTTACCAAAGAAAGCCTATAATGAAACATGAAGTGTGTTTTTATTTTTGTTTCTTAATTAATGGATTGGTTTGTTAAATACATGGATTTAGGATGGTTTTTTTGGGTGTTTTATTCAGTTGTACCTAGACTGCTTCATCTTTCCTTGGACGTCTCGCATGTACAACAGGCCAAAGGAGAAACTGAAGAGTAATTGCAGCTCTGCTGCATTTTTTTACAATGTCAGTGGAGTAGGAACATCAAATGCTTTTAAGTCTCCTGTGAGTTTGAAAAACACTGTACTTACTGCAGTCTTCTTCTAAAGTAATTTTTGCATCACCTCTTCCCTGCAAATAGCCACATGAGAAGACACGATCTGAGGAGCACACTGAGAGTCCAACAGTAGGTGGTGTGCATGGCAGAGCTCCACGCAGCGCTGCTGGGCCGTGCAGGGTGGGAGGGGGTCAGCGGGCACCCCCTGGGGAAGGGCTGGGCTCAGCAGGACCCCTTCGTTCCCTCCTGGGCAAGCAGGGCGGCATACCATGCCACCCCAAGACTTGGGCAGGAGTGGTGTGTGTGCCAATTACTTGGGCTTTTAAAGTCAAAATACTTCTCAGCTTGAGCTGGGAGTGGCCACGTGTGTCTTTGTTAGTGGACAGCTCCCCATGATCAGTTTTAAAAGCCTGTATGAGATGGTGTTTCTTGAGGATTGAAAGATGATTCTAGATGTCCGGTTGTCAGTTTTTTGCATGAGTCTGACTTGAGGCAGATTTTAGCTCTCTTAAATTACTTATTGTTCTTTTTCTTGGTATATAATCAGTGTTTGTATCTCAGTGTAACCTGATGCTGCTCTTATGAATGTTTCTGTTCCAAATTCAGCAGTTCCTGAAATAGTGATATCCAAACAGGGAAGGTATAAAAGAATTAGCAATTGTAAGCAAATACTGTAAATGGCACAGAATTACCAAAGTGGGAAGTATGTAATAGAAGTGTAATTTGCATTGAGGCATAGGTTCATGGAACTGCACAAAAGAAAGTAAGCATAACAGTGAAAATAAGGAGATTATGCAAGTAAAGACTGCATTCCAACCCCTAATTAGTGAGATTATCTGTATTTCAGCTTTCACGTTTGCAAATTAAAAGCACTGTATTTTTTTCATATTGATTCATATTCTTAGAAGATCTCATGCCATGATTCTGGCCTTAAAGATTTTATATGATACTAATGTACAATGTGTATCGGATTCTTTGTCTTATTTAAATAATTGATGCTTTATGGAAAGCTGTTGGCCTGAAATACAGTTATGCCTATTCATTTCCAGGGAGATAGACCTCAGCAGCTAAGTGGTGCTAGTACATCAAGCTTCTTTTTTAACCAAAAATAAGTACCATTAATTTAAATTCAGTGAAAGCAATAGATAAAGCTGGCAGTGTTAACTCTCAATGTTAAAAAAAAAATACGTAAAATTTGCATGCATAACAGTGGAAGGTATTAGCTTGTCTTTGTAGGTTTCTATATGTATTTGTAAAATATTTGACTCTAGTGTTGATAGTTTGCTTGTCTGTTCCCACCTCCAGCCTGTGGTGGTTTTGTATTTTTGAGTGGGTGGGTATTGTCTGTTCGAATTTCTTTGTCAGCACGACCCATCACTTCATTGTTATTTCTTATTGTTCAGTCATCTCACAAGTAGTTGTAGCTCTACCTGGATCATTTCATTGACCAGGTGAAAAATAAATCAATTGCTGAGGCTGTGGGCATGTTAGGTAATTTTTCTTTTCCAAACATACTTTTGAGTATAATGAAAAATGTGAAGAAAATTTGGGAACCAACAGGTGGTATAAAGTATTGCATACTGAGAAAGAAAATAATAAATTTGTAGAAGCAGCAGCAAGTAGGCTGTGAAGTGGTGACATCCGAGAGAGTACTTTGAATTAAACTCTTCTCAGTAAAGATACCTTGGAAAAAAGGAAAAAAATGTCTTGATCCAGAAGTTTTGAGGAATACTATCCAAGGTTAGCATGTCTCTTCTTTCTTTAGGAGTTGAGTAGAGAGGACATGATCCGTTTCTATCTGCTGGTTTTGACAGAGTATAAGTTAAATGACTGAACAATCTCGTTGCTTGAGTGTCTGCATTTGGGGCAGGGAGGGAGGGAAGCTGAGGGGCATAAGGAAATGCATCTAGAAGATGATTTTTTACACCCTAGGGTGGGTAGGTTGTGTTACCCCTTTTGGTCGTTAAAAACTGAGAGAGATAAGTACCAAAATACTTTTGAAGTCTTTGTTTATTACTAGTATTTTACAGTTCTGTTTTTTTCTGAAAGTTACAATTTTTTTTTTCTTCCTGATAGATCCTTCTTGCTTTTCATTGTCCAGCATGTTAAGAATTCTCTCTCACCGGATGAGCTAAAGACACCAGCCACAACAACAGCAAAAGAGAGCATTGCCGGCCTCCCCTTTTAGTGAGTACTCACAACCTCAGTTTTGTATGTTGTTTTGCTCTGAGATGTGTTTATATGTTGACCAAAGTGCTTCCATCTATGCTTCAAAAATGCCTAGAAAGATCTCTGCAGGAAAGTGTTTTTGTAGAGGAAAGCAATTTGTCTCAGCACTTTCCTCTACAGAATCTACTTCAGTCTTTTCCAGCCCAACTGGAATTACCTCAGAATGCTTCACTGAGAGAAATACACCTTTTTCCTACCTACCTGGATTTCCATTTGCTAGAGTTGCCCATCCTGACAAATTCAGGATCAATTGAGGATGTTAGGAATGTATTGCTCCTGGCATCAAAATAAATTTTTCTTCACTCAAGTGTGCCTTTCATTCAGATTCCTAGCACAACAAAAAACTCTTCAGTCTGTATGAATGATTGCATATTGTAAAGTTGTAAATCTATGTATCCTGTAATATATGCTGTGCAAAGAAAAGATAAACAAAGAGGAAAACCTTTCAATTTTTCTGTTTTTTTGGTGTCTCTAACTGCTAGACAGAATGCTCACAAGACTGTAATTTAATTATTTTTGTATATACACTCTGGGAGTTCATGTAATTACATATAGTAACACATGTACCCAATGTGTCCAGCAGAGGAAGTGGGATATCTTGCTTAGCAGTAGCTGAAGAGGCAAGGAAAGATAACCTTCAGTTGATCAATTCCCATTAAAATTTAAAACTACTTTTTCTTTTAAATTTTGAGCTTTTTATTATCTTGTGGATTTTAATTTTACTGAATACAATTGTTTGTGATACACCTGAGAGTTCTCACTCAAGTAATCTAATTCAGTGGCAGTATATCTTAAGAAACTACTTCTATATTGTGCCTATTGTAAAATAAATCTTTTAATTGGAGTTGATTTAATATAACATTTTGAAGCATGGCAAAAATTGTATTTTTTTAGATATGGCAAGCACTGAATTCCACTCACGCTGAAAAAATCAACACATTCTTCTGCATAATTTGTAATGGGTCAATTGGTTGTCATTATGTATTTTCTACTAAAAGATTATTTTCTGGCTCTCAAGTTTTTGGGTCATTAATATTGGTGCTCACTGCTTATAAAGTAAATTATTCTAAGAGCCTCAATCTTTGAATTTTCAAAATATATGTAATATAAGGAAATTAAAATTTAAAAAACAGAGAAATGCTTCAGTATAAGTAATTCTTGGTATTGGGAAATAAAATCTAGTGGGATTGTGGACCTATTTAATTTATTTATTTATTACAAGTCTGAGTTTCATGAGTTTTCTGCCAATTCTGCATAATTAGAAAAATGAAGTAGAGGATTCCTGATGTATTTTTTTTTTTTTTTACTATTATAAATGTATCTATATAATCGTTGTAAAAGTTCACGTATTTGTTTTAAGGGATCTTTGTAGCCCATCTTCAAATGGTTAAAGAACAGATTGACAAGTACTTCTTACACCAAATTCCTGGAGAACGAACGTTAAGCGATAAAGGGTATTGGTTCAGGAGCTTTCATTTTTGCTCTGTTTCTCAACTGCAGTTTGTCAGGAAAAGGTTGCAGAAATAGATTCTTAGTGAAAATTTCCAAACACCTGATAGCTCCATCTCAAAATCCCCTGCTGTAAGTTTGGTTTGTTTGTTGTTGCTGCCTGTTTTTTATGAGGGAACCTGAATAACACCCAGTGATCTGCCAAGGTCAGACAGCAGGTCAGGAGCAAAGCTGAATGTGAAGTCGCGTTCATAATTCCCTGCAGTAACTGAGGTTGAGAATGTGTCCATTTAAACCTTTCAAAATGGTGGCTAGACCATTGCTTTCGTCCATTGCTCTGAAAAGTATTGAGGCCAGGAAGGATTTTCAGGTACTGAGGAAAAAAGATCCTTTCTGCTGCTCCCCATTGTGTGGCTGTGGGAGTTTTCTGTGGGACTGAGTTGAGCCACATGCTAGGACAAGAGAACTTAATGCTGTGATGTTTGACAGGAGCAGAGCCTGCCTTTGCTAGCAGCAGAGTAGTTGCTTAAGAGGATTTCCACCAATTCCTCCAGCTTAGAGGGAAGTCCTCGCAGACCACCAGCATGGAGGGGGAACATAAATACCACAAGATGATCGCACACAGCATATTACTTCAGCTGATTTGAGGTTTTATTTTGGGGGCTTCTGGATTTTGGGAGATACTCTGTCTTTACATGCCAAAAATGAATTTTCCTTAGCTGGAGTTTTGGGGTTGGAAATTGTCCTGGGTTCTGTCCCGGGTGCTGGTGACATCTCTTGTTTTCAGCCTGTTGTAGGCTCTGCAGTTGACTTCACAGTGTTGAACCTGTACCGTCTGCTCTTTATTTCCCTCATTGAAGTTGTGTTCCTGTGGATTTGCTGGTGTGATGAAGAATTGCTGGTAGATTCTCAATTACTTCCCTTTTGTGTTGCTTGTCCAGCCTCTGAGCATTACCTGTTTCTGCCTTTTGATTTGTTCTTCTTTATACAGCTGACAAAGACTCCCCATCGGTTCCCAAACAAATATCAAAAGTCATTTCCCTTCATTGTGTCCTTCTCCAACATGTTCTGTGTTATTCAGAGGCCAATGCTGTGACATCAGTGTTTCAGTATATTTGTTAAGTTTGCTTTTTGTTTTGGGGGTTTAGTTTTCTTCTCAACAAAAGCTGCAAGCATCCCATTATAGTGAGTCAAAGCCTTTACAAGGTAACTACTTAAAAGAAAAAACAAGTTTAACTTCTTGAACAAAAACCCTTCTGGACTTATCCTCAAGGGGGGATTCAGTTCCTTAGCTTTACGCATCTTGGCTGTAAGTTCCCTTCTGTGGGAGTGGGAAGAAAACAGGTCACTGACATCTTCAGTGCTCTTCATAGTCCTTGGTCTGGAGGATGCAAAATTTTGTTGTGGCTTTAGGGCTGCCTCTCTTTATAAAACATACATATGCTATATGGTTTGAAAACCTTCTAGAAATTCACATTGGTATGAATAATCAAAACTACTTGAGAAAATTGCTGAAGTAGCTGTCTTTTTAGTGTCAGGCTCGTGTGCCTTTCTTTACCATGTTTGATTTGTTAGTTTCCAATGATTTCTTTAAAGGGAACAAAAGTCCACAAAATAATGGGAAGTGTTCATGGACCTTCTAAGTGTCAGCATCCCTCACCAACTCTAATGCTCTCTTTTTGAGCCTGTAGATCAAAAACCTGGTGCATGGTTTCTGCTAAATTCCAGAGCAACTCCTGCCAGTCACATGTACCTTTGTATCCTGGAATGTTTTGGTCAGCTGCTGGGAGGTATCTCCAGTGAGAGTTAACAATAATTTTTAGTGTGCATGTGCTTGTTGCTTTTCATAATGGTTTAGTTTTTTTGGCTTCTTTCCCCTTTCTAGTATAGTTTTGTGCTCACAGCTTTCCACCCCCCATACCCTGTCCCCTCCAAAAAAAAAAAAAAAACCAAAAAAAACCAACAAACCAAAATGCAACCACCAAAAAACAACCCTCCCTGCAAAACACCAAACTCCACTTCCATTGAATGGGTTCATTTCCATGAGATTGCATAAATGCCCTTGTTCGTATTTTTTAAAGATACAAGATATGGTTTTGCTGACGTAGTAGTCATTAGATGTGAGGAAAAATTCTACATTCTCTAAATACATAGTCTTGTAAACAATTTTAAAGTATGCTCTTATCCTTCCATAAAGTAAATTATTTCCTTTCAATTGATTTTTTTGGTATACTTGTGTTTTTGAATAATTGTGTCTTTTATTTCCTAAGCAGCAAACTCGCAATCACAAGTTGATAAATAAAATATTTACGCTCAGAAATGCAACCACAAAACCAACGTAACTTCTGCTATTGATTTTTCTACGTAACTATGTTGGCAGCAAAGGCAGAATACCATCCTGTATAAGCATAAAACTTAGAGGAAATTATTCAAAATTAGAAACTAACAAATAAATCAGTGTTGCTACAATGTTGTTCTCCCATTTCTCACCCCTTGCCTAAAATGTATTCCAAATGAGAAACAATGCATCAGAAAATTGTTCTGTGGTGTAGTGTGGTGTGTGTGTTTTGGGTTTTGGTGTTTTTTTTTGGTTTTTTTTTTAAATGAATACAATAAAATAGACGCTTCCTGGAACTGTCAGTAATAGTTCAGCATGATGAAAGAGCAAGGATATATATTCAATTAAAATGGGTCATTGTAATATGGATGATGATTACAGAAGCAGAATTAAGACGTTACCCATGCTTTTGTAAATTATGTCATATCACCAATTACTTGATTTACTAAACCATATTTTAAGGAAGAGGAGATACTATTTCTTTACATTTCTGTCTCTGTTATGGAGTTTTAGTAGAATATTAATGGGGTTTAGCCTATTTAGTTTTAGGAGTGGCTTTAAATTTGTCGGGACATATGCCCACACATTGGCCTTAGAACTGCAAAAGTGCTTCTTGGGAGAGAAATTTATTTAGCGACATTTCTTAAGACCCAAGATTTGACTTGAGGAAATAAATAAAACACTGTCATTTCTCAAGTCCTCCATGAATAGATGAGAAATTTATTTTGGATAAATTCAGGCTTCTGTCAGACATATGGAAGGTGAGAGTAATTGAGGCAGAACAGTAAGTCTAGGATGATTTACCAAAAAAAAAAATGATTACTGTATCTTAAAATATTTTTACTGGACTCTAGAAGTGAGTGGCCAGACTGAGAGGCTGTAATGAAAAACACTAACTAAATACTAAAAATACAAAATTATAACTAAATGTCAAGTAAGAATGTACAGGCAAAGATAACTAGATGTTTGAAATCTTTAATTTGTAGCTGATTATTATGTAGCATATGAAGCTGAATGTTGATAAATAGCTGTTGCTAGTATTCGGTGTTCTGTAAGGATTCTCTTGGAGTTAGGTACAGATCTCACTAACAATAATCTGCATTCCGTGCCGTGAAGTTGCATAATTCATGTATTTTTCATATATACTTTAGTGGGATACAAGCTTTTGTATAAAAAAGGCTCTGTAGAAAAAAAAAAAAAAAACAACCCACCAACCCCAAACAAAACACATTTGAGCTTTGACCTTGGGTTTTTCTAACTAAAGGCAGGTTTTAATATAAGTTATAATTTTAAAAAGAAAGCTCATCTTTTTGCTTCTATGGGAATATGGGACTGTAGGTGAAAGGGTGGGGAGAAAAATGCTGTTGGTATTGTTGGTATTCAGGCTGACCTAGAATGCAAGCTTGAGGGCAATACTGGGATAACTATCTGATTGCTTGTTCAAGTGAGGCTGAGATGGACAGATCTTGATGAGAAACTCTGAAGTGGCATTCTGTGGCTGTCCTTGGAGAGCCCAAAAAAGAGAGTTACAACTCATCACAGATCCTGCTCTATGAAATACTTGTGTGACCTGTTACAAGCACTGCATAAGGGTATCTGATGTGAAGCAAAATGTGAAATCCTGGCTGGGGTGCTCTTGGTAATCATTCTTTAGTTATGGTTTTATCCATTCTTTCCTGTACCAAAAAGTCAGTACTGGCAATTCTAGATTTTTGTGGAACCAATTCTGAAGTTTTACTGGAAACTTGTTGTGATTTCAGAAGAAATTCTGTGTGCTTGAGAATGATGTAGCCCTTCATATTTGATGATGAATCCTGAACGGAACTATTTCAGAGCTACCTCGTGAAAAGGAAAAGATTAGCAGTCAGCATCCTTCTTGGAAGGAACGCTCTGTTTGTAATTACTTTGTGACTGGAGCTTGAGGTAATGTGACTGTGTGGGTGTCTGATAAATGTTTTTGGTGGACTAGACCATACATGTGAGGAGTGGGTTGGTAAAGTTGCATTTCAGTTCCATTTATTGCCCTTCAGGCTGATGCCTTTGACCTCATGAACAGCTTATTTTTGTGTATTTAAAGAAAAAGAAAAAAATCTTTAAGAGAAGGGAATGTTGTGTAAACAGACATTTTCTTCCAGGTTTTCCCTTTGCTTGTCATCGTGGGGTTTGTGTTTATAGGAGTAGCAGTTATAAACTGGTTCATTAGGCTTTGAATGCCTGTTATAAAATGCACTCCAGTTCTGAAGGAATTTCAAGTCAAATCACAGGTTAACTTTTAGTCAGCAAGCTGTATCAGCTTGGGTAGCATCTTCAAAAGTCAAGCTTTGTAGAAAGAAAACAGAAGTAGTAAATAGAGCTGAACTGCCATCACAGTGAGAAATCAAAATGTCCAGTGCTTACCTACATTTTGGTGTCGGGAAGAGCTGCCACCATCAGTACTCCACCTGACAGCTCTATGTATTTGCCACTTGACCTGGGACGTGAATCAGTTGCAATAAGCCTGAAAACGGGCTTGGATGTCATCCTGGAGATGGCTGCTATTGACTGCAGGAAAGGACACATTAGAGTGAGCAAGATACCTTGCAAGAATAAATCAGTTTTGAGTAATAGGGAGTCCTCCAAGGGTGCTAATAATGGAGCAGAAAAACATGTCAGTAGGGCATTGGAGAGTGACGAGGTTCTGCCGCGCTGTAGTGGTGTTGCGATTGCAGTAGGTATATGGGGCAAGATGTTTCATAGCACAAATAATTTTTGTTCTACACTTTTATTCTTTTTTTGAATTTGAAGTTGTATGAAGGGAAGGTTGTGGTTTGCTAGCTGTCTTCAAGCTGTTGCTTGTTCCTGGTTTCACTGTGCCTTGTGCAAATTTGTCATTTACATAAAAGTTTCTTGTAATGTGAGTTATGTTTACAGTGACCTGAATTGAAAAAACATGACTACCGTTGTCTTACATCATCTAGTATAGAAAACCAAAATGTATCTAACTTTCAAAGTATGAGTTTCAGCAGAATAATTTAAAATTATATTTTTGGTATAATAAACCAAATATAACTGAATTTTTTTAACCTAGCACAAGAATGCATCTTCTTATTTTCTTTAATAGTAGCTTTTTCATAATGTAATGTGGCACATCTCATGGACAGTTGAAGTTGCCCTCACTTTGGTGGAAATCTAGCTTATTATGCAGATATCCGCTTTTGACAATGAGCATCTGCAGCTACTCAAGACGTAGAGATGCTGGTGGATGTGTCTAGGCATTTTCATTTGTTATGCTATGTTGTCCCAGAATAAATATGCAGAATATATTGCAGTAGAACTATCATAATGCAAAAAAAGAAACACAGTGGTGTTTTGTTATATGATAGCTGGCTGTGCTCCTGCTTGTAAAGGAAGTAGTTAAATCCAAGCGCAAGGAATTTTCCTTTTTAAAAAAATATTCTAAATATTTGCTTTATCTCATTTTTTTTTTTATTCAGTCTCCTTAGTAACAGAAACATCTGTTTCTTTTCTCTTAGTCATTACATTCAAAGAAAGTAGCTGCTTCAAAAATAATGAAAGCAATTTTTATGAATTGGGTAGCTATTAATTGTTGCCAAGATTTTTTAGTATGATAAGACATGCAACAATTGGCTTCTTTCTTTAATTGAAATATCGCTATCTAGTTAACCTGTGCTGGTTAGGTGAGCTATAATCTGTCAGCTCTTACAGTGCATTATTGTGTGATTTTCTGTGCAACAAAAACAAAAGTGAGCTTGACTATTTCTGGTTTATTTATGAGATATTTAGTATCAATGTGTGGATTGTTGTTGCACCTGATGTTTTATTAATTTGCAACTTGAAAGCAAGTGGGTGAAAAGCTTGCTTTGAAGACAGAGGACTAAATGTGCATGGCCTTACAAATATATGTTTTTGTATGTCAGTCTGCGATATGAAACAATGTAATTAATTCTAAATATGGACTTTGTTTTATAGTGATGGTCTTTCTCAAATTACTGTATATTTTCTGTAGATTTTGGTAACCCACTTTAAAGCTATTATTTGGTTTCAAAAGGGCTTACTGATCTGTAATCTTTGTCTATATGGCCAAGAATGTATTCCTAAATCACAAGAAATTGGCACATGGGAGATTTAGAAATAAATGAGGTAGGACTGCAGGATCAGGATATGACTTGGTCTCTCTAAGCCAAGAGAAACAGACTTACCTTGGCAGTGTTGAAAGTGATGGACCTTTGCTACTGCTGTAGTCTTGAGTGACTGTTATTTGGAGCTAACCGCATATGGATGGACCTGCATGTATGCTTGAAAACTAGTGCAAAAAATGTAATTTATTTCTTGATAGCGTGAGCCTACTTAGCTCCTCACATGGAGATTAGTAACAGTGTTTAGGGGAAGAGATGTTCAGATGGGTGTAATTGGAAAGGCTTAAACTCAACTGGAGCTAAACAAGCAAGGGCTAGCAAGAGTAACAAGGAAGGGTCTTCAAGGAGTGTATGCTTGTTGTAAAAGGAATTTCTAGGTATTCATGGGTCTACTGATGGATGAGGAGAAAACTTAACGATTAATGCTGTGGAAAAAAGATAAAGTACCCAATGCCAGTTTTGCCTTGCCCTTCACAGGCAAAGTCTAATTCCAGACCTGTGTATTTACCGTCTTGGTTTGACCAGGAGAGGTGCAGCCAGACTGATAAAAGGCTAATTTTATGCCTTTGGTACGTGATGGCCAGCCTAACCTCAGTCCTCAGAAAGATCGTGATTGTAGATTTGAAATCCACTTGCAAATATGCCAAGCATGAGAAGGTAATCAGTAATAGAGTGGATTTACTAAAGGGTTACTAGTATTTTGCCAGTTTGATTACCTTCTACAATGAATAATTATGTCAGTCATTTTACACATTTTAGTACCAAATTCTTCTTTCGGTGCACTTGCACACTGAAGCCACACAATAGAATTTCTTGGATGATTCTGCGGAGTATGTATGTTGTGATTATTCTTCTGGTTTTTTTTGGTTTTTTTTTTTTTGGGGTGGGGGGGAAGCGTAGTCTCATATTGCTTGTAGTACACTCTGACTATAGCATGTTTGCAGCAGAAAAAAGAAAATAAAGCCTGTGACTTGAATTTTACTCCAAGGACCAGCAAAACCTTGAATTAAGAGAAGGAAAAAGTGAAGATTACTGTTATGCTACAACCTTTAATCACATTTGTACTCTTCCTGACACTCTT